>NC_057795.1:672166318-672313655 GCF_018294505.1 Triticum aestivum | reverse complement strand
CATAATGCCGGCTCAAAAAAAGTCTGGAGTTCAAATAAGTTAAAAAATGAAGTACCCGTGTAACTGATGAGTTCTCATCCGAAACCCTGATACTCCGAAAGAGATTGTCCAGTTTGTACACGTAGTTCATCTAGTTTTTGCCGTGACCCTCTCTACTCTTTCGCACATGCTATGCGGGTGAAATGATGATACCTTCAACAGTTTCAGAGTTTGTTTTGTAGTGATTTTCATTTTCACGGTAATTTAGCTTTGATCTAAACAAATCGGTGACTGAAAAACAGCAAATGATGTTAGAACGTGTTGGAAATTGATGACGTCGCTTTGAATGTTGTATAATGCCAGCTCAAAAAAAGTCTGAAGTTCAAATAAGTTAAAAAATGAAGTGCCCGTGTAACTGATGAGTTCTCATCTGAAACCGGTGAAGACTCATATTGAGTCCACAAATTATACACATAGAGTTCAATGAAGACCCAATGCTTATGATAGTTTGAGAAGTAACATATTTAAATTGTGCATCTGAACACGGAAAAAATACATTGATCAGTACCGCCTTTCAGCCAAAACGCGCTACTGCTACAGAGAAGTACATAAAAATACATTGAACATCAATGATCTTTTTGTATAGAATATAAATTGTCAATAGGAAACTACCACCGATTTAAGAACCGGCGAAGACTCCTATTGCAGCCACAGATCCTACACATAGAGTTCAATGAAGACGAAATGCTTGTGATAGTTTGAGAAGTAACATATTTAAGGTGGTCAAAATCTTGTTAGGGGAGCGAGGTGGGACTAAAAAAAGCCCTTCCACAACCTCTTTAGTACCGGTTCATGGCACGAACTGGTACTAAAGATGCTAGTGCTCGGCCAACACCTTTAGTACCGGTTCGAGGCACGAACCGGTACCAAAGATTCGCATTGAACCGGTACTAAAGATCTCCTCCCGCCTAGTCATTTGAACCGGCACTAATGGACACATTAGTGCCGGCTCATATGCAAACCGGTACTAATGTTTCTCAGATTTACCCCTTTTTCTACTATTGTATCATAGGAAGTGAATTGGATGCTATGATCAATTTGACACTTGATAATTGTTTTGAGATATTGAGGTAGTGATATTAAAGTCAAGCTAGTTAGGTGATTATGAATTTAAAGAATACTTGTGTTGAAGTTAGCAAGTCCCATAGCATGCACATATGGTTAAGGTTGTGTAACAAATTTGAAACATGAAGTGTCCTTGGATTGTGCATCCTTATGAGTGGCGGTCTGGGACGAGCGATGGTCTTTTCCTACCAATCTATCCCTCTAGGAGCATGCGCGTAGTGCTTGGTTTTTTATGACTTCTAAATTTTTGCAATAAGTATATGAGTTCTTTTGACTAATGTTGAGTCCATGGATTATACGCACCTTGACCTTTCCATCATTGCTAGCCTCTTCGGTACCGTGCATTGCCCTTTCTCACCTTGAGAGTTGGTGCAAACTTCACCGGTACATCCAAACCCCATGATATGATACGCTCTATCGCACATAAACCTCCTTATATCTTCCTCTAAACAGCCACCATAGCTACCTATTATGGCATTTCCATAGCCATTCCGAGATATATTTCCATGCAACTTTCCACCGTTCCGTTTATCATCATGACACGCATTACTTTTGTCATATTGCCATTGCATGATCATGTAGTTGACATCATATTTGTGGCAAGGCCACTTTGCATAATTTTTCATACATGTCACTCTTGATTCATTACCCATCCTGGTACACCGCCGGAGGCATTCATATAGAGTCATATCTTGTTCTAGTTTCAAGTTGTAATTCATGAGTTGTAAATCAATAAAAGTGTGATGATCAGCATTATTAGAGCATTGTCCTCAGAAAAAAAGGAAAGGCCAAAAAGAAAAAAAAGGAAGGCCAAAGAAAAAAATAAAAAAAAGAAAGGCCAAAAAGAAAGAAAAAAAGAAAATAAATAAAAAGGGGGCAATGTTACTATCTCCTTTTCAACACTTGTTCTTCAAAGTAGCACCATGTTCTTCTTATAGAGAGTCTCATATGTTGTCACTTTCATATACTAGTGGGAATTTTTCATTATAGAACTTGGCTTGTATATTCCTACGATGGGCTTCCTCAAAATGCCCTAGGTCTTTGTGAGCAAGCAAGTTGGATGCACACCCACTAGTTTTTCTTTTGTTAAGCTTTCATACATTTATAGCTCTAGTGCATCCGTTGCATGGCAATCCCTACTCCTCATGTTGACATCAATTGATGGGCATCTCCATAGCCCGTTAATTATCCTCATCAATGTGAGACTTTCTCTTTTTTTTGTCTTCTCCACACAATCCCCATTATCATATTCTATCCCACCCATAGTGCTATATCCATGGCTCACGCTCATGTATTGCATGAAAGTTGAAAAAGTTTGAGATTATTTAAGTACAAAACAATTGCTTGGCTTGTCAACGCGGGTGTAGAATTTGGGAACATTTTTGTGTGACGAAAATGAAGCATAATATAACTATATGATTTTGTAGGGATGAACTTTCTGTAGCCATGTTATTTTGAGAAGACATGATTGCTTTTATTAGTATGCTTGAAGTATTACTATTTCTTATGTCAATATGAACTTTTATTTTGAATCATTTGGATCTTAGCATTCATGCCAGAATAAAGAAAATTACATTGAGAATTATGCTAGGTAGCAGTCCACATCAAAAATTCTGTTTTTATCATTTACCTACTCGAGGACGAGCAGGAATTAAGCTTGGGGATGCTTGATACGTCTCCAACGTATCTATAATTTTTGATTGTTCCATGCTATTATATTACCCGTTTTGGATGTTTATGGGCTTTATTTTACATTTTTGGGACTAACCTACTAACCGGAGGCCCGACCTATATTGCTGTTTTTTTTGCCTATTTCTGTATTTTGAAGAAAAGGAATATCAAACGGAGTCCAAACGGAATGAAACCTTCGGGAGCGTGATTTTTGGAACAAACATGATCCAGAGGACTTGGAGTGCAAGGCAAGAAGCAGCCGAGGCGGCCACGAGGGTGGAGGGCGCGCCCCCTGTCTCATGGGCCCCTCGGGCGGCCACCGACGTACTTATTCCTCCTATATATACCCACATACCCTAAAAACATCCAGGGTGCCAACAAAAAAACAATTTCCATCGCCGTAACCTTCTGTATCCGCGAGATCCCATCTTGGAGCCTTCGTCGGTGCTCCGTCGGAGGGGGAATCGACCACGGAGGGCTTGTACATCAACACCATAGCCCTTCCGATGAGTTGTGAGTAGTTTACCACAGACCTTCGGGTCCATAGTTATTAGCTAGATGGCTTCTTCTCTCTTTTTGGATCTCAATACCATGTTCTCCCCCTCTCTTATGGAGATCTATTTGATGTAACTCTTTTTGCGGTGTGTTTGTCAAGATCCGATGAATTGTGGGTTTATGCTTAAGTTTATCTATGAGAAATATTTGAATCTCCTCTGAATTCTTTTATGTATGATTGAGTTATCTTTGCAAGTCTCTTTGAATTATCAGTTTGGTTTGGCCTACTAGATTGATCTTTCTTGCAATATGAGAAGTGCTTAGCTTTGGGTTCAATCTTGCGGTGTCCTTTCCTAGTGACAGCAGGGGCAGCAAGGCACGTATTGTATTGTTGCCATCGAGGATAAATATATGGCGTTTATATCACATTGCATGAGTTTACCCTCTACATCATGTCATCTTTCTTAATGCGTTACTCTGTTCTTATGAACTTAATAATCTAGATGCATGTTGGATAGCGGTCGATGTGTGGAGTAATAGTAGTAGATGCAGGCAGGAGTCGGTCTACTTGTCGCGGGCGTGATGCCTATATACATGATCATGCCTAGATAATCTCATAATTATTCACTTTTCTATCAATTGCTCGACAGTAATTTGTTCACCCACCGTAATACTTATGCTATCTTGAGAGAAGCCACTAGTGAAACCTATGGCCCCCGGGTCTATCTTTTATCATATAAGCTTTCAATCTACTTTTATTTGCATCTTTACTTTTCCAATGTATATTATAAAATACCAAAAATATATTTATCTTATCATACTATCTCTATGAGATCTCACTTTCACAAGTGGCCGTGAAGGGATTGATAACCCCTTTATTGTGTTGGTTGCGAGTTCTTTGTTTGTTTGTGTAGGTGCGTGGGACTATTGAGGAGCCTCCTACTGGATTGATACCTTGGTTCTCAAACATTGAGGGAAATACTTACGCTACTATTTCTGCGTCACCCTTTCCTCTTCAAGGAAAACCAACGCAAGCTCGAGACGTAGCAGCGCCCTTCGCCTCCTGGCCGCGGTGCCCTGTTGGGCTCCGCCCAGCGCCCGCGTGCCCGCTAACTGCCCCCGTTTGGCCCTCTAGGCCACTGCCAAACTGGGCCCACTTCCCAGATAGGAAAAAGGAAACAGAAAAAATATATAAAATAATTAATTGATTCATTAATAAATTAACTTAATTAACTAAGTTAACTTAACCTAATTAATCTGTTAATTAAATTAATTTACTTGGTTAGTTAGTTAGCTGTGAATAACATGTGGGACCCAGTGGTTTGTTGACTAGTGAAAGTTCATAATTGACCGATGACGTCATGCTGATGTCATAAAACGATTTTCGAATTAAAATAATTTTGTCAATTCTAAAAATGATTTAAAACTTTGAAAATCAATATAAAATAAACTGTACCTCAGATGAAAATACTTTGTACATGAAAGTTGCTCAGAACGACGAGACAAATCTGAATACGTAGCCCGTTCATCCGCCACACATCCCTAGCATAGCGAACACACAACTTTTCCCCTTCGGTTCATCTGTCAAAAAACGTGAAACACCCGGGATATTTTCCCAGGTGTTTCCCCCTTCGTCGGTATCCCCTCCTACCGTGTTAGGGCACACCTAGCACCGCTCTTTGTCATGTATTGCATCATCATGCTTATGTTTGCACTATATTTATTGTTTTCCCCCTCTTCTTTCCGGTAGACTACGAGACCGACGTCGCTGCTACCCAGTACGACTACGGAGTTGACGACCCCTCCTTGCCAGAGCAACCAGGCAAGCCCCCCCCCCCCTTGATCACCAGATATCACCTATTCTTCTCTCTATTGTTTGCATTAGAGTAGTGTAGCATGTTACTATTTGTTTACTCCTATTCTGTTGCATAGCATGTCATTGTTGCTACAGTCGTAGATACCTTACCCGCAATCCTAAATGCTTAGTATAGGATGCTAGTTTATATCATTGGCCCTACATTCTTGTCAGTCTTCCTTGCTATGCTATCGGGTCGTGATCACTCAGGAGGTGATCACGGGTATATATTATACATACATACATACTATACAGATGGTGACTAAAGCCGGGTCGGCTCGTTGAGTACCCGCAAGTGATTTGGATAAGGTGGCTGAAAGGACAGGTGGCTCCATCTCGGTAGAGGTGGGCCTGGGTTCCTGACGGCCCCTGACTGTTACTTTGTGGCGGAGCGACAGGTCAGGTTGAGACCAGCTAGGTGAGATGTGGGCCTGGCCCTGGTCGGCGTTCACAGTCATTTCATAATAACACACCTAACAAGATCTTGGTATTTGATCTGAGTCTGGCCACTGGCCTATACGCACTAACCAGCTACACGGGAACAACTATGGGCACTCAACGTCGTGGTATCAGCCAAAGCCTTCATGACGTCAGCGACTGAGCGGCGCGCTCCAGATTGGACTGTAAGGGGGCTAGGTCTGCTTTCGGCCGCCCATGCAACGTGCAGGTGTGCAATGGGCGATGGGCCTAGACCCCTGCGCACATAGGATTTAGAACAACATGCTGACCTCTCTGTTGTGCCTAGGTGGGGCTACGACGTGTTGATCTTCCGAGGCCGGGCATGACCCAGGAAAGTCTTTCTGGGCAAAGGGGATCAGGCGTGTTGGGTTATGTGGTGCACCCCTGCAGGGAAGTTTATCTATTTGAATAGCCGTGTCCCTCGGTAAAAGGATGACCCGGAGTTGTACCTTGACCTTATGACAACTAGAACCGGATACTTAATAAAACACACCCAGACAAGTTCCAGAGACAACCCGGTGATCGCTTTCCCATAGGGCGATGAGGGGAGGATCACCGGGTAGGATTATGCTATGCGATGCTACTTGGAGGACTTCAATCTACTCTCTTCTACATGCTCCAAGATGGAGGCTACCAGAAGTGTAGTCTTTGATAGGACTAGCTATCCCCCTCTTATTCTGGCATTCTGCAGTTCAGTCCACCGATATTGCCTCTTTACACATATACCCATGCATATGTAGTGTAGATCCTTGCTTGCGAGTACTTTGATGAGTATTCACGGTTGCTTTGCTCCCTCATTTCCCCTTTTTTCCTCTTCTTCTCAGATGCCGCAACCACACATTGAAGCCCAGGAGCTAGACGATGTCACACCCTAGCTAGTCATGCATTAGAGTGTTGCATCATGTTTACTCTTCATCAGAAACTTGAAATGGGGATCTGTGAAACCCTCAGAACCATTTTGAAAATGACCCAAATAAAAATTTCTCCAAAAGGGTCCAAGAAAATGCTCATGTTGTTCTCTGAAAATATTGGACAGAGATAAAAATCAAACCAATATTTTTAGTGGATCATGGACATTTATTTTGGGCATTTGGAATTAATGCATAAATATTTGCATTGGAAATATATTAATTATATATATTAATATATGCCCAAATATTATGCCAATTATAAAAGAGCTCTGGAATAATATATATAGCTCCTGCAAAAATTGGCATAAGTTAAATAAATGATTTAATATATTATTTAAATCAAAACAAATGTCAGAAATTAAAAAACAGAAAAATATATAACAGGAGGAGCTTACCTGGGCTCCTCCACTGTGCGGCCCAGCCAGCTGGCAGCCGGCCCAGCCCACCTCCCTCCTCTGTCGTCTTCGTCCCGACAGAGGGAGGGGAGTGTGGCCGGCGCGCGCGCACGGCCACCGCGCCACGCCACCTCTCTCCCTGCCTGCCTGCCCTCCCCTCCTCGCCTCGGTGTCCCTGGACGACGCCACGCCCTCCCCCCTGCTCTCTCTCACTCTCCCCCGGCTCTCCCCTCCTCTCCCTCGCTCTCTCTCTCGCCCGGCCAAACACCACCGTCGCCGCTGTTCGCCTTAGCAGCCATCTCCGGCCACCCCTCGCTTCCCCGACCAGCTCAGGAGCTCCGCCACGACTCCCTCTTCCTCCCCACCGCTCCACAGCTCCCCGGAAGCCCTGCATCGCCGCCACGTCGCCGTTCCCCTCTTCGGGCTCCGACCACCGTCGCCGTCGAATTCGCCGTCTCCAGCGCGTCCCCGAGCCCGCTTCGACGCCCACTGCAACCGCGGTGAGCTACGCCACCGTTTCCCCCTCTCCTTCCCCTCGTTCCCTCACCGTAGCCACCTCCCCACCAAGGCCGAACCTCCGCCGTCGCCGAGCTCGCCGTCGACGCAGCTCCGGTGACCATTTGGTCACCCCGGCGAGTCCAACGAGTTCGCAAGACCCCGTAGAGCATCCCTAGCGCCTCGCTTTGCTCGACTTCGAGCTCCAGCACCGTTCCCGTGCACGACCGAACCCCGGCGGCCGCAGCCGAGCTCGCCGCCGTCGACTCCGGCCACCCCGACCCCAACGGACTCCGCCAAGAGCTGCGGGTTGTCCTCAGCTCCACTCCGGTGGTCTCCGCGGCCCCTCTGGTTTCCGAAATGGCCAAAACCACTCCCGCCGCCGCGTCGGGCTCGCCGGCGGCTAAACGCCGGTGCAGCCGACTCGGGTTTGACCACGGGTGGGCCCTGGTTGACTCCCCTGAGTCAATGACAGGTGGGGCCCAGCCCTGTTAATTAAATAGGATTAGTTTTAATTAAGTTTTAGTTAAAATAATCACCCTGACATGCGGGACCCACTGTCAGGTTTGACCTGGACCAGTTCCGTTGACCTGCTGACATCAGGCTGACGCAGTAATTGATTTTCTGGATTTAATTTAAATCAGGAAATTCCAGAATATTATTTAAACTTCAAAAATTCATAACTTTTATTCTGTAACTCCAAATTGGACAAATTATATATGAAAAATGATCAGAAAAATCCAATCTACCCATCTGTACTATTTTCATGCATGATCAAACAAGTTAAATTGATGTTTTAAGCAGAACAAGAAAAGGCACTTAAAAAGGCCATATTTGAATTTGGAATTTGAATCTTTGATTCAAATTTGTTCAAACCCTTCTGGCCTTAGTTGCATTAGCCCAATACACTCATTTTGCCATGTCTCATGCATGCATCATGTTGTTGCATACTGTTTGGTAATGTTTGTGTATCGGTGCTCTCTGCGGCAGGTTCTATCCCCGAGGAGTACCGTGATTACCCTAACGAAGAACCGTATCAGTGCATCGAACCATCAGGCAAGCAACCAACCATTTGATCATATCGATACAATCCCATGTTCTCGCTCCTGCTCTCTTTTACTGCATTAAGACAACGCGATTCAAACTGCTGTGTGCTACGGTAGTTGAACCCATTTCCTCTGCATGACCTGTCATTGCCACAGTAACTAGATGAAACTCACTAGCATGTGTAGGAGTTGATTGAGCCATATGTATGTGTTGTTCCTACCTTGCTATGCCTGCTATGCTTAGAGTCGTGTCAGGTCTGGTTCATCTGGGTGATGGGCTAGAGTGAAATGATTACGTCGGTAATGAGAGTGGTGTGGTGAACACGATTTGGTAAAGGTATCGATGAGAGGCCATGTAGGAGTACATGGTGGGTTGTTTCATTGAAACCGACCTTAAGCACTGAGATCTGTATGCGTGATTTAAGATACAGCTACTACCATGCATTGGGCCCTGAAATATGACCCCGCTCGACTTCTTATTCACCCTAGCTCTCTGTCCAGGAGTTGCAAGTAGTTTCTGGTGTTTGTAGCCTACTGGAGGCCGTGGACAGCGCTGACCGTAGGGGTGGGCTGTGATGCGGTAGGTACGTGGCCGGGTGTACCGGATACCCGTTAGGTATCTCGGGAACCCTGTTCACATCGTTCGGGGCCGTATGGGAAACCTCGGCCGGACTCCCTGCGGATGGAACCTGAATAGGCGATAAACCTGGACTAGAGGCTTAAGTGTTTAGGTAGGTCGTGGTCTACACCCACGTCGGCTTTCGCTTGAAGTCTGCCGAGCACATGTCGTGTGCAGACGCTAAGTGGTGGAAACATGTATGAAGAAGTACACCCCTGCAGGGTTATCATAATCTATTTGAATAGCCGCGTCTGCGGTAAAGGACTACTTGGTTGCCTATACAGTTCATAGACAAGTAAATGGAAACTGTTAAAAGCCTCAAGATAAGTGTGAGTGCCGAGGATGGCTCTTCCGTAGGAAGACGGAGGTGGATCCTCGGTAGTGTATTGAAGTGGTGAGTAGTGGACTCGTGTGCGCAAAACCATTTCAAGTTGGAGTATCGTAGGATAGCCTAGCCAAGAGTCAGAGCTGGCTTGCTGCAATAACTCCACCAACCCTTCTTGATACTATGCATGTATGTAGGATCTGATGTAAGTCTTGCTGAGTACCTTTGTACTCATGTTGCTATAATCTACATTTTTACAGAAGACGCTGCAACCCCTTCTGATGGGTTCTATGTAGACGTTGACATCAACGAGTAGGCTAAAGACCCAGGTGGTGACCCTGAGCTTGTGAAGGACCACGTAGTATAGCTAGGCTTTCCAAGCCTCTTTTATTTTACGAGTTGTCTGTACTCAGACAAGTTACTTCCGCTGCTGGTTTGTATGACTATATGACTTGTATGTGGGGTCGTGAGACCCGTACCTTTGTGTATGTTATGTATGGCTCACTGAGCCTTAAATAAAGTACTTGTGTCATAGAGTCATGTTGTGATGCTTCGTTGTATTTGCACATATCGAGCATATTGTGTGTGTGATTGAAATGCTTGGTATGTGTGGGATCTGACTATCTAGTTGTTTATCTTTAGTAGCCTCTCTTACCGGGAAATGTCTCCTAGTGTTACCGCTGAGCCATGGTAGCTTTCTACTTCTCTGGAACACTTAGGCTGGCCGGCATGTGTCCTTCTTCGTTCCTGTGTCTGTCCCTTCAGGGAAATGTCACGCTTTGAGTACCGGAGTCCTGTTAGCCCGCTACAGCCCGGTTTACCGGAGTCCTGCTAGCCCAGTGCTACAGCCCGGACCCACTTGCTGATGACCGACACGTTCGAAGCTGGGTCATGGATGCCTGTCCCTGTAAGTCTGTGCCACTTTGGGTTTACGACTAGTCATGTCAGCCCGGGCTCTTTATCATATGGATGCTAGCGACACTATCATATACGTGAGCCAAAAGGCGCAAACGGTCCCGGGAAAAGGTAAGACGACACCCGTAGGGATACCGTGCGTGAGGCCGCAAAGTGATATGAGGTGTTACCAGCTAGATCGATGTGACATTGAGTCGGGGTCCTGACAGCGTTGGCATCAGAGCCGGACTGCCTGTAGGTTCTCCAAGCCAAACTGGTCGATGTTGAGTCTAGAAATTCTTTAGTTATATGTAGGGGAATTGTTTGTGGGATGGAACGTAAGGCTCTTTTTACTCCTTATACCTTATGACTTTCTGATCTGAGTCAGTCCATTCTTCCACCGGGGGTTAAGGAATTAGGATCTGTTCTCTCTATCAGGATCACGAGTTACTAATCAGTAGTACCTTATAAGTTTGATGGTTACCAGCCTAGTTCAGTTCTACTACCACATTATGTTGCCAGAATGGATTCAGAACCTTGTTATGATGATGATGAGTGTATATGTAATCCTTTGTCAAATGTCTCAAAATCCTTCTTGAGCATTTACAGCTGTTATGCTACCGAAATTTTGCTAGAAATTCTAATGCCCTTGCATTATGATTGTGCTTTCAGATGGCCACTCGCGACCTCAATCAAGTGGTTCGCCTGACTCGATGCCTAGATGTACCCGGCCATACTGCTAAGTTGGTCAGGGTAATGACTGAGGCTGGATACCGCTGGTATCCTGAGTACACGGTCGAAGAGCAATTCCGAGATTTTAATCAGAGTCAGTATCTCTGCACTGTCAGGATATTTCCATCTTATCCTGGATCCACCGAGCCTCTTCACTGCTCCTATGGACTCGGGGTTACCATTGAGATGGCTGTGCAGGACGCCGCCTACTCTATGATGACCATTATGCGAGTCAGATCTGGTATATTTCGGGACTCTGATTTCCGGTATATGCCAGGATCACTTCCGGGAGCACAAGGGTATCTCCAGGCTATCTATGCTGACCCCACTCAGGAGGATTCACGGACTCGCACCACTGCTGAGATGCTCGAGGATAAGGACCGAGAAAATCGGGCCTTAAGGCTAGAGCTCTTCAACACCCGTGCTGACCACTGGACCACTTTGACTCGGTTCGCACCAGCGGTGCAAGCTGGATATTCAGATATGCGCGATCTCTATCCTGTGAGATCTGCTCTGCCAGACGTGATGGTTTGGCGTGATGTAGGAGGCATCACCCCACCTCGCGGTCCCCGCAGGCCACCGTTTGTTGGTCCAAGGCCTCATCCTAGCCCCTATGGTCCACAAGCTCCGCGAGACCGTCTGTTTCCGGATGATCATGTTGAACTTCCAGGCTATGGAGGTGACTTCTATGAGGACTACTACGGATCGGTCTGAGTTAGTGGTAGTATCACTAGTTCGCACTAGCTGTGTCGTCTATCGTCCCGCGTGACTCGTGGGATATGACCTAGTTTGTACTCCTTCCGGAGGTGTAGAAAAATAATGTATAGGAGCTTGGAATGCCTCCGATGAGATGTAATCCTCTTTTCACCGTAATAGTACTTTGTTTGGTCTTGTACTAAACCTGTATGGTGTGTATGACGATGGAATAAAAGAAGCAGTTTCTGTATCTACCATGTCATACGGATGATCATCTTGCATTCCGAGTTATTTCTTACATTATGAATCCTATGTCGGAATTTTACCATCCTGACTAAATCATTGTCTTGTTTACCTAGGATGGTCAACACGCGCGCTAACCCTGCTTCTCAAGAGCAGGCCGAAGGCAGTGAAGCCAGGGATGCAAATCTGCCTCATCCTCCTTCACTAGCCGAGGTTATGATGGAAGCTGAGAGAAACAAGCGGGAGACAAACCGTTTGTTGGAGCGTATTGAACAGAATACAGCACACCATCAGAGGGCTAACGTGGTGTCACTCAGTGATTTTATCAAATTGCATCCACCCACGTTCCACCACTCCGTCGAGCCTCTCGACGCTGATGACTGGCTTCGCAGTATCTCTCATAAACTGCGTTCCGCGCTGGTAGCGGAGGCTGACAAGGTCACCTTTGCTGCATATCATCTTGAAGGCCCCGCTAGTCTATGGTGGGAGAATTATGGAGCTATGCGCCCAGCGGGCCATGTCACTACTCTGGCTGAATTCAGCGAGGCTTTCCATGAACATCACATTCCGGAGGGTCTCATGGACCGTAAACGTGAAGAATTTTGCAGTTTCACCCAAGGCCGACTTTCTGTGGATGCCTATAGCAGGGAGTTTGGTAATCTCGCCCGATATGCAACTGAGGAAGTGTCTACTGACGCCAAGAAGCAAGCAAGGTTCCGTAAGGGCCTTAGTCCTGAGCTTCGCCGTGACCTCCGTCTGCATGAGTGCACATCTTTTTCGAAACTTGTCAACAAAGCCATCAGTGCTGAAACTGGTCAGACTGACTATGACGCAACACGCAAGCATGGCCGTGACATGGGTTCCTCATCCGGTGCTGGTCCTCAGAAGCGCCGCGTGTGGGTACCCAACACCGCCCTGCCACCCAGGTTCACACCGAGGCCATCCTTCCAGGCGCCTCGCCCCGTTCAACAGTCTGCACCAGCCAAGCCCTATGGGGGTCCAACCAATAATGCTCCTCCACGTACCAGTTCCGTGACTTGTTTCAAGTGTGGGGAATCTGGTCACTATATGCGTGAATGCCCCCAGACCAACCCCAATCAACCTGCTAAAGCTGTTGGCCGTGGCAAGCCGACAGGGAAAGTGTTTCATGCTAAACCGGTCACCGCTTCCCGTGGCCATGTCAACTGTATCTCTGCCGAAGAAGCTCAAGAGGATCCCAACATCGTTCTCGGTACGCTTCTTGTTAACTGCCACCCGACATCTGTTCTTTTCGATACAGGAGCCTCTCATTCTTTTATATCAGAAAGTTATGCTCGTTTGCATAACGTTGCATTCTGTGACATGCCATCCACTATGGAAATCTCTACCCCTGGGTCTAGATGGCAGACCTCTAGGGTAAGTTATGGAAATGAGATCCAAGTCGACAGACTTGTTTTCCTTGCGTCTTTGATAGCCCTTAAATCTTCAGATATTAATATCATTCTGGGTATGGACTGGATGTCGGCTCATCATGCCCAAATCGATTGCTTCTCTAGGACTGTTCAACTCACCCATCCTTCGGGAAAGATAGTTAATGTCTTGACCCGAATAGCCAAGCGACAATTATATTCTCTTAACGCCAGCCCTTTGCCAGACCTTGAGGACGTTCCGGTAGTCCGTGACTTCCCGGATGTCTTTCCAGAGGAATTGCCAGGTGTTCCACCTGACAGGGATGTTGAGTTTGTAATAGATCTCATTCCAGGAACCGTTCCGATTGCTAGAAGACCTTATAAGATGGCACCCCTAGAACTAGCCGAGCTTAAGAAACAACTCGATGAGTCCTTGAAAAAGGGTTTCATCCGACCTAGCTCATCTCCATGGGCTTGCCCCGTCCTATTCGTCAAGAAGAAGGATGGTACGGACCGGATGGTTGTAGATTACCAACCTGTTAATTTGGTCACAATCAAGAACAAATATCCACTTCCCAGGATCAACGACCTGTACGATCAGCTCGCTGGATCCTCAGTCTTCTCCAAAATGGATTTGAGGTTGGGCTACCATCAAATCAAAATCAGAAACGGGGACATTCCTAAAACGGCCTTCGTCACTCGTTATGGCCAATACGAGTACACCGTCATGTCCTTCGGATTAACCAACGCTCCAGCCACCTTTTCTCGGTTAATGAACTCAATCTTCATGGAGTATTTGGATAATTCGTCGTGGTTTACCTCGATGATATACTCATCTACTCCAAGAACGAGGAAGAACATGCCGAACATCTAAGGCTAGTGTTGCAGAACTTCGAGAGCATCGCCTTTATGCCAAATTTTCTAAATGTGAATTCTGGTTGTCAGAAGTGACCTATCTGGGTCATGTAATATCTGGTAAAGGTATTGCTGTTAACCCTGAGCAAGTTCAAGCCGTCCTTAATTGGACTCCACCTGAATCGGTCAAGCAAGTTCGGAGCTTTCTGGGCTTAGCGAGCTATTGTCGTCGCTTTGTCGAGAACTTCTCCAAGGTTGCTAAACCTCTAACCGAACTCCTCAAGAAAGATAAGAAGTTCGAGTGGACTCCACAATGTTAGCACAGCTTTCAGGAACTGAAAAGACGCCTGACTTCTGCTCCCGTACTGGTACCGCCAGACTTCTCTAAGGACTTTGTTATCTACTGCGACGCCTCGCGACAAGGACTAGGTTGCATTCTCATGCAAGATCGACACGTAATTGCCTACGCTTCACGGCAATTGCACCCACATGAGGAGAATTATCCCACTCATGATCTAGAGCTTGCAGCCGTAGTCTATGCACTTAAGACCTGGCGACATTACCTCCTCGGTAATCGTTGCGAAATATTCACTGATCACCAAAGTCTGAAGTACATCTTCACCCAACCGGATCTGAACCTCAGGCAAAGACGTTGGGTCGAATTGATCACCGACTTCGACTTAGGAATAACCTACACCCCAGGGAAAGCCAACGTCATGGCTGATGCGCTAAGTCGTAAATCCTATTGTAACAATCTGATGTTACAACAAAGTCAACCGCTTCTCCATGAGGAATTTCGGAAGCTTAACCTTCACATTGTTCCTCAAGAATTTCTTTCCACCTTGGTGGCGAAACCTACTCTTACGGATCAAATCATTGCTGCCCAGAAGCGAGATAAGGGAATAGCTAAGATCAAGGAGAACATTGCTAGCGGAGGTGCTAGTTGTTTCTCCACAAATGATCATGGTGTTGTGTACTTTGAGAACCGTCTAGTGGTTCCCAAGAACCAGCATCTACGGCAGTTGATCCTTAAGGAGGCTCATGAATCTCCTCTCACTATTCATCCCGGTAGTACTAAGATGTATCAGGACCTACGCCAGAGGTTCTGGTGGACTAGGATGAAGAGAGAAATTGCTCAGTATATTTCTAATTGCGACGTCTGTCGTCGTGTAAAAGCAGAGCATCAACGGCCTGCTGGCACCCTTCAACCCCTAGCTATTCTTGAATGGAAATGGGATAAAATTGGTATGTATTTCATTACCGGTTTTCCCAGGACCAAGAGAGGGAATAATGCTATTTTCGTCGTGGTCGATCGTCTTTCCAAAGTAGCCCATTTCCTACCTGTTCGAGAGAGTATAACCGCTAGTCAACTGGCAGACTTATACATCTCCCGAATAGTGTCCCTTCATGGTGTTCCTTTGGAAATTAACTCGGATCGAGGAAGTCTTTTCACCTCTCGATTTTGGGAAAGTTTCCAAAATGCTATGGGAACCCGTCTCTCCTTTAGCACCGCTTTCCACCCTCAATCGAGTGGTCAAGTGGAACGCGTCAACCAAATTCTAGAAGACATGCTCCGAGCCTCTGTTATCTCGTTCGGAATGGACTGGGAGAAGTGCCTTCCATTTGCCGAATTCGCTTACAACAACAGCTATCAATCTAGCTTGGGTAAAGCCCCTTTTGAAGTTCTCTATGGACGACGATGTCGAACACCCCTTAACTGGTCAGAGACCGGGGAAAGACAATTCTTTGGCCCGGATATGATTCAGGAAGCAGAAGAACAAGTTCGTATCGTTCGTGAAAAGTTGAAAACAGCCCAATCCCGTCAAAAGAGTCAATATGACCGAAAACATAAGGCTATGACTTTCGAGGTTGACGAGAAGGCTTATCTTCGGGTCACCCCTCTGAAGGGAACCCATCGTTTCGGTATCAAAGGCAAATTGGCTCCTCGTTACATTGGACCTTTTCGCATTCTTGCCAAACGAGGAGAAGTTGCCTACCAGTTGGAACTACCTCCGCACCTCTCCAGAGTTCACGATGTCTTCCACGTTTCTCAACTCAGGCGTTGCTTCTCGGATCCTATCCGTGAAGTGGACCACGAAACGCTTGATCTCCAAGATGATCTTACATATCGAGAGTACCCCATTCGTATCCTCGATCAAGCCGAACGTACCACGCGACGTCATAATATCAAGTTTCTCAAGGTTCAATGGTTGCACCATTCCGAGGATGAAGCAACTTGGGAAAGGGAGGATCGTCTTCGACTCGAGTATCCTCTTCCCGGAGGAACCCAAATCTCGGGACGAGATTCTTTGAGTGGGGGTGAGTTGTCACACCCTAGCTAGTCATGCATTAGAGTGTTGCATCATGTTTACTCTTCATCAGAAACTTGAAATGGGGATCTGTGAAACCCTCAGAACCATTTTGAAAATGACCCAAATAAAAATTTCTCCAAAAGGGTCCAAGAAAATGCTCATGTTGTTCTCTGAAAATATTGGACAGAGATAAAAATCAAACCAATATTTTTAGTGGATCATGGACATTTATTTTGGGCATTTGGAATTAATGCATAAATATTTGCATTGGAAATATATTAATTATATATATTAATATATGCCCAAATATTATGCCAATTATAAAAGAGCTCTGGAATAATATATATAGCTCCTGCAAAAATTGGCATAAGTTAAATAAATGATTTAATATATTATTTAAATCAAAACAAATGTCAGAAATTAAAAAACCAGAAAATATATAACAGGAGGAGCTTACCTGGGCTCCTCCACTGTGCGGCCCAGCCAGCTGGCTGGCCCAGCCGGCAGCTGGCCCAGCCCACCTCCCTCCTCTGTCGTCTTCGTCCCGACAGAGGGAGGGGAGTGTGGCCGGCGCGCGCGCACGGCCACCGCGCCACGCCACCTCTCTCCCTGCCTGCCTGCCCTCCCCTCCTCGCCTCGGTGTCCCTGGACGACGCCACGCCCTCCCCCCTGCTCTCTCTCACTCTCCCCCGGCTCTCCCCTCCTCTCCCTCGCTCTCTCTCTCGCCCGGCCAAACACCACCGTCGCCGCCGTTCGCCTTAGCAGCCATCTCCGGCCACCCCTCGCTTCCCCGACCAGCTCAGGAGCTCCGCCACGACTCCCTCTTTCTCCCCACCGCTCCATAGCTCCCCGGAAGCCCTGCATCGCCGCCACGTCGCCGTTCCCCTCTTCGGGCTCCGACCACCGTCGCCGTCGAATTCGCCGTCTCCAGCGCGTCCCCGAGCCCGCTTCGACGCCCACTGCAACCGCGGTGAGCTACGCCACCGTTTCCCCCTCTCCTTCCCCTCGTTCCCTCACCGTAGCCACCTCCCCACCACGGCCGAACCTCCGCCGTCGCCGAGCTCGCCGTCGACGCAGCTCCGGTGACCATTTGGTCACCCCGGCGAGTCCAACGAGTTCGCAAGACCCCGTAGAGCATCCCTAGCGCCTCGCTTTGCTCGACTTCGAGCTCCAGAACCGTTCCCGTGCACGACCGAACCCCGGCGGCCGCAGCCGAGCTCGCCGCCGTCGACTCCGGCCACCCCGACCCCAACGGACTCCGCCAAGAGCTGCGGGTTGTCCTCAGCTCCACTCCGGTGGTCTCCGCGGCCCCTCTGGTGGCCGAAATGGCCAAAACCACTCCCGCCGCCGCGTCGGGCTCGCCGGCGGCTAAACGCCGGTGCAGCCGACTCGGGTTTGACCACGGGTGGGCCCTGGTTGACTCCCCTGAGTCAATGACAGGTGGGGCCCAGCCCTGTTAATTAAATAGGATTAGTTTTAATTAAGTTTTAGTTAAAATAATCACCCTGACATGCGGGACCCACTGTCAGGTTTGACCTGGACCAGTTCCGTTGACCTGCTGACGTCAGGCTGATGCAGTAATTGATTTTCTGGATTTAATTTAAATCAGGAAATTCCAGAATATTATTTAAACTTCAAAAATTCATAACTTTTATTCTGTAACTCCAAATTGGACAAATTATATATGAAAAATGATCAGAAAAATCCAATCTACCCATCTGTACTATTTTCATGCATGATCAAACAAGTTAAATTGATGTTTTAAGCAGAACAAGAAAAGGCACTTAAAAAGGCCATATTTGAATTTGGAATTTGAATCTTTGATTCAAATTTGTTCAAACCCTTCTGGCCTTAGTTGCATTAGCCCAATACACTCATTTTGCCATGTCTCATGCATGCATCATGTTGTTGCATACTGTTTGGTAATGTTTGTGTATCGGTGCTCTCTGCGGCAGGTTCTGTCCCCGAGGAGTACCGTGATTACCCTAACGAAGAACCGTATCAGTGCATCGAACCATCAGGCAAGCAACCAACCATTTGATCATATCGATACAATCCCATGTTCTCGCTCCTGCTCTCTTTTACTGCATTAAGACAATGCGATTCAAACTGCTGTGTGCTACGGTAGTTGAACCCATTTCCTCTGCATGACCTGTCATTGCCACAGTAACTAGATGAAACTCACTAGCATGTGTAGGAGTTGATTGAGCCATATGTATGTGTTGTTCCTACCTTGCTATGCCTGCTATGCTTAGAGTCGTGTCAGGTCTGGTTCATCTGGGTGATGGGCTAGAGTGAAATGATTATGTCGGTAATGAGAGTGGTGTGGTGAACACGATTTGGTAAAGGTATCGATGAGAGGCCATGTAGGAGTACATGGTGGGTTGTTTCATTGAAGCCGACCTTAAGCATTGAGATCTGTATGCGTGATTTAAGATACAGCTACTACCATGCATTGGGCCCTGAAATATGACCCCGCTCGACTTCTTATTCACCCTAGCTCTCTGTCTAGGAGTTGCAAGTAGTTTCTGGTGTTTGTAGCCTACTGGAGGCCGTGGACAGCGCTGACCGTAGGGGTGGGCTGTGATGCGGTAGGTACGTGGCCGGGTGTACCGGATACCCGTTAGGTATCTCGGGAACCCTGTTCACATCATTCGGGGCCATATGGGAAACCTCGGCCGGACTCCCTGCGGATGGAACCTGAATAGGCGATAAACCTGGACTAGAGGCTTAAGTGTTTAGGTAGGTCGTGGTCTACACCCACGTCGGCTTTCGCTTGAAGTCTGCCGAGCACATGTCGTGTGCAGACGCTAAGTGGTGGAAACATGTATGAAGAAGTACACCCCTGCAGGGTTATCATAATCTATTCGAATAGCCGCGTCCGCGGTAAAGGACTACTTGGTTGCCTATACAGTTCATAGACAAGTAAATGGAAACTGTTAAAAGCCTCAAGATAAGTGTGAGTGCCGAGGATGGCTCTTCCGTAGGAAGACGGAGGTGGATCCTCGGTAGTGTATTGAAGTGGTGAGTAGTGGACTCGTGTGCGCAAAACCATTTCAAGTTGGAGTATCGTAGGATAGCCTAGCCAAGAGTCAGAGCTGGCTTGCTGCAATAACTCCACCAACCCTTCTTGATACTATGCATGTATGTAGGATCTGATGTAAGTCTTGCTGAGTACCTTTGTACTCATGTTGCTATAATCTACATTTTTACAGAAGACGCTGCAACCCCTTCTGATGGGTTCTATGTAGACGTTGACATCAACGAGTAGGCTAAAGACCCAGGTGGTGACCCTGAGCTTGTGAAGGACCACGTAGTATAGCTAGGCTTTCCAAGCCTCTTTTATTTTACTAGTTGTCTGTACTCAGACAAGTTACTTCCGCTGCTGGTTTGTATGACTGTATGACTTGTATGTGGGGTCGTGAGACCCGTACCTTTGTGTATGTTATGTATGGCTCACTGAGCCTTAAATAAAGTACTTGTGTCATAGAGTCATGTTGTGATGCTTCGTTGTATTTGCACATATCGAGCATATTGTGTGTATGATTGAAATGCTTGGTATGTGTGGGATCTGACTATCTAGTTGTTTATCTTTAGTAGCCTCTCTTACCGGGAAATGTCTCCTAGTGTTACCGCTGAGCCATGGTAGCTTGCTACTGCTCTGGAACACTTAGGCTGGCCGGCATGTGTCCTTCTTCGTTCCTGTGTCTGTCCCTTCGGGGAAATGTCACGCTTTGAGTACCGGAGTCCTGTTAGCCCGCTACAGCCCAGTTTACCGGAGTCCTGCTAGCCCAGTGCTACAGCCCGGACCCACTTGCTGATGACCGACACGTTCGAAGCTGGGTCATGGATGCCTGTCCCTGTAAGTCTGTGCCACTTTGGGTTTACGACTAGTCATGTCAGCCCGGGCTCTTTATCATATGGATGCTAGCGACACTATCATATACGTGAGCCAAAAGGCGCAAACGGTCCCGGGAAAAGGTAAGACGACACCCGTAGGGATACCGTGCGTGAGGCCGCAAAGTGATATGAGGTGTTACCAGCTAGATCGATGTGACATCGAGTCGGGGTCCTGACAGACGCCACCGTCGATGATAACTCCTACTACATCGGAGGTCCCTACTACTACGTGCAGGCCACTGATGACGACCAGGAGTAGTTTAGGAGGATCCCAGGCAGGAGGCCTGCGCCTCTTTCGATTTGTAGCCCAGTTTGTGCTAGCCATCTTATGGCACCTTGTTTAACTTATGTATGTACTCAGATATTATTTGCTTCCGCTGACTCATCTATGATCGAGAACTTGTATTCGAGCCCTCGAGGCCCTTGGCTTGTTCATGCTATAATAGACAACTCAGATATTATTTGCTTCCGCTGAATCGTCTATGATCGAGAACTTGTATTCGAGCCCTCGAGGCCCTCGACTTGTATTTCCTTGTTCATGATAGTTGGCTATTATTCATGCTATAATTGTGTTATCCGGAAATCGTAATACATGTGTGAATACATAGACCACAACATGTCCCTAGTGAGCCTGTAGTTGACTAGCTCGTTGATCAACACATAGTCATGGTTTCCTGACTATGGACATTGGATGTCATTGATAACGGGATCACATCATTAGGAGAATGATGTGATGGGCAAGACCCAAACCTAAGCATAGCACAAGATCGTGTAGTTCGTTTGCTAGAGCTTTTCCAATGTCAAGTATCATTTCCTTAGACCATGAGATCGTGTAACTCCCGGATACCGTAGGAGTGCTTTGGGTGTACCAAACGTCACAACATGACTGGGTGACTATAAAGGTATACTACAGGTATCCCCGAAAGTATCTCTTGGGTTGACACAGATCGAGACTGGGATTTGTCACTCCGTATGACAGAGAGGTAGCTCTGGGCCCACTCGGTAATGCATCATCATAATGAGCTCAATGTGACCAATTGGTTGGTCACGGGATCATTCATTACGGTAGAGTAAAGTGACTTGCCGGTAATGAGATTGAACGAGGTATTGGGATACCGACGATCGAATCTCGGGCAAGTAATGTACCGATTGACAAAGGGAAATGTATGCGGGATTGCTTGAATCCTCGACATCGTGATTCATTTGATGAGATCATCGTGGAACATGTGGGAGCCAGCATGGGTATCCAGATCCCGCCGTTGGTTATTGGCAGGAGAGCTATCTCGGTCATGTCTGCATGATTCCCGAACCCGTAGGGTCTACACACTTAAGGTTCGGTGATGCTAGGGTTGTAGAGATATTAGTATGCGGTAACCCAAAAGTTTTTCGGAGTCCCGGATGAGATTCCGGACATCACAAGGAGTTCCGGAATGGTCCGGAGGTGAAGAATTTTATATAGGAAGTCCAATTTCGGCCACCGGGAAAGTTTCGGGGGTCACCGGTATTGTACTGGGACCACCGGAAGGGTCCCGGGGGTCCACCCGGTGGGGCCACCTATCCCGGAGGGCCCCGTGGGCCCCCCTTGGGCCTCCCCCTGCGCCTAGGGTTGGAAACCCTAGGGGTGGGGGGTGCCCCACTTGGCTTGGGGGGCAAGTTCCCCCCTTCGCCGCCCCCCCCTTGAGATGGGATCTCTAGGGGGCCGACGCACCCCCTAGAGCCCCTATATAAAGAGGAGGGAGGTAGGGCAGCCGACCCCTAGCCCCTGGCGCCTCCCTCTCCCCCTGTACCACCTCTCCCTCTCGTTGAGCTTAGCGAAGCCCTGCCGAGATCGCCGCTACTTCCACCACCATGCCGTCGTGCTGCTGGATCTCCATCAACCTCTCCTTCCCCCTTGCTGGATCAAGGAGGAGACGTCTTCCCCAATCGTACATGTGTTGAACGCGGAGGTGCCGTCCGTTCGGCACTAGGATCTTCGGTGATTTGGATCACGACGAGTACGACTCCCTCAACCCCGTTCTCTTGAAGGCTTCTGCTCGCGATCTACAAGGGTATGTAGATGCACTCCTCTCTCTCGTTGCTAGATGACTCCTGTCGGTGTCAAAACCGGTGGATCTCGGGTAGGGGGTCCCGAACTGTGCGTCTAGGCGGATGGTAACAGGAGACAAGGGACACGATGTTTTACCCAGGTTCGGGCCCTCTTGATGGAGGTAAAACCCTACGTCCTACTTGATTGATATTGATATTGTAGATGTTTACAAGAGTGGATCTACCACGAGATCAAGGAGGCTAAACCCTAGAAGCTAGCCTATGGTATGATTGTAATGGTTGTTGTTGTTGTTGTTGTTGTCCTACGGACTAGAGCCATCCGGTTTATATAGACACCGGAGAGGGCTAGGGTTACATAGAGTCGGTTACAATGGTAGGAGATCTACGTATCCGTATCGCCAAGCTTGCCTTCCACGCCAAGGAAAGTCCCATCCGGACACGGGACGAAGTCTTCAATCTTGTATCTTCATAGTCTTGGAGTCCGGTCGATGATTATAGTCCGGCCGATGATAGTTCGGCTGATGATGGTAGTCCGGCTATCCGGACACCCCCTAATCCAGGACTCCCTCAGTAGCCCCTGAACCAGGCTTCAATGACGATAAGTCCGGCGCGTATATTGCTTGGCATTGCAAGGCGGGTTCCTCCTCCGAATGATAGAAGATTGTGAACACCAGGATAGTGTCCGGCTCTGCAAAATAAATTCCACATTCCACCGTAGAGAGAATAATATATACACAAGTTCAATCTGCTGACGTTTTTTGCGGCATGACGTCACGCCACTACCAAGCCATTACTTGAATCGTTTTTTACTCTACCACCTCAGCGCATTTAGCGAAGCGGTTTCCTTGGCACGTCTTGTCGAAGCAGAGATCGTGTTCCCCCTTAATCCGGGATTCTCATCAATACGGACGTGGGTAACCCAACCGCGCCCGTCGCCACGCCCCCTCTATCGAAGGCGAGTCCCAAACGGTCACGGAGACGGCTCTTGGTATTCTCCCTCTTTATAACGGGACCAAGGCTCGTTTCTTTTCTTCAATCCTCCATCGAATCCTCTCCCCGCTCCAAGTTCCAGCACCTAGAGCTCCAGATTCGAGCGCTTCGGACCTTCAACGATGTCCGGTTCCGACCTCCAGGGCCGGTGGATGCCCTCCTCCGTCACGGAGGAGGACGTGCTAAAGCTGCGGGAGGCCAAGTACCTGGCTTATGAGATTTCGCACAGGTTGCCTGCCGAAGGGCAGGCCATCCCCACCCCCGAGCCCGGCGAGTATGTCGTTTTTGTATCCCACCTCCGTCGGGGTTTAGGCTTCCCGATGGATCCTTTTGTGAGAGGGCTCATGTTTTACTATGGGTTGGAATTCCACGATTTGGCTCCGGAGTCCATCCTCCATATTTCCGCATTTATTGTCGTCTGCGAAGCCTTCCTCCGCGTCACCCCTCACTTCGGCCTGTGGCTGAAGACCTTCAATGTGGCGCCGAAGATGATCGGGGGGCGTCAAGCGGAGTGCGGCGGGGCGGCCATAAGTAGGAGGGCCGATGCCCCGTGGCCCGCTGGCTCCTTCCAAGAGGAGCTCGGCCCGTGGCAGCAAGAGTGGTTCTATATTACCGTTCCGAGGGGCCGCAGACAAAAGCCGCCGCCCTTATTCCGCCCGGGACCTCCACGACGGTTGATGTCGTGGGTCAACCAAGGGCTCAACTGGGGGCCGTCAAAGGACGTGCCCCTACTGCAGGGCCGGATTCGAGATCTCCAAACGAGGGAGGTCGATATGGTGGTGGTAATGCAGGTTATGCTGATTAGGCGTCTCCCGCCCTGCAAACGCCGCCCTCTCCGGCTGTGGGAGTTCAATCCGGAGGGCCCACGGATTCTTCAACACTTCATGGGTATGACACCCCTGGAGATGTACAAATTATTCTTCGGATCGCAAGAGGCGCGTCCGGAATTGACCGAGGATGCTGGCCTAAGCTGCAATCGCCCGGATACTCAAGTAAGTAGTTCCAAGTCCGGACATACCGTTTGTTTGCCTTTCGATAATTCGCCTTATGACCAACTTCCTTCTAAACAGGAGTGGATAGCGGAAGCAAAATTGATATGGTGTCCGGCCCCCCTCCCCGAGACCGCGCCGGATTCCGTGCTGGTTCGGATGCTTGAGGTTGCGCCTCCAGAGGAAGGCGAAGGGGAAAGCAGGAAAGCTACTGCCTCGCCTAAGGAGGCTCTTGAAAGAGGGGGGATCGAGAATCCCTCCCTCCAAGGGGAGAAGAGGACTGCCTCCGAGGACCCGGGGGCAAAAGCCCCTAAACGGGGGAAGAAATCTTCGCCAGAGGGTCCTGCGTCCGGGGAGGCCCCGGCCGCACAATCTCCCTTAAAGAATCAGCCCTCCAACGAGCCGTAAGTAGAAAGAAAGGAGTTTTATAATAAGGGACATCCCTATTTGTGCTTCTGAGGATAACTAAAGTTTTTACCTTGTAGTTCGGATCTCCGTCCTTCGCAAATGAGCTCGTCTTCGGGGGACCTTCGTCCGGAGATGATGGAGAGCGAGACGCCTCCGTCCGGGGCGCCGTCGGATAGGGCGGACGAGCCTGAAGTGTCGTCACGGAGGGAGCCCCCGGGTTTGGCAAAGCCGGATAGTTCGGCGCCAACTGGTGTACGGCTGAAGGATCTGCTTGAGAAGGCGTCTATCTCAGAAGATCACCACGCATTGATGAGCATGGTGATTGAAAGGGTTTCGTCCGCCGAAGGCGGGTTGCATAATGCCGTCAGGAGTTTGCTGGCGGGGTTTGAGGTACGTAAAAATGACACACCTTTTAACAGTTTAGCATATAGAATGCGCCCTGTATAGATAGTAGCCCCTGAGACTCGGTAGGTTGTCGAAATCGACAGCGTGCCGAGGATCAAAATCGCAGGTTTAAATTTCCGCCGTGCCGATGCAGGTGGCGGGTCGTCCGGGGGCCAGCCGGACTGATGGAGTTGCTGAACTAAAGCGGCAACTCGCTGTTGCGGATGCGGACATCACGCTGGTCAACAGGCGACTTGATGAGTCGCAAGGTAAGTGTTTCTGTGCGGTCACTTGGTAAGGGGGCCGAAGCCAGCTCCTTACAACATGTGCGTGAAATGCAGATAGTGCCGCTGCTGTGGAGAGCCTTCGGGCCGAACTTGCTCAAGCCAAGGAGCAGGCCAGAAGGAGTAATGCGGCGGCCTCGAGGGCGGCCGAGGAGTTAGCGGCCGAAAGGGCCGCACACTGCCGGAGCAGGGAAGAGATGGCCGAAATGGCCGTGAAGTTAAAAGATGCTACCGACCGCAATGAGGCTCTTGGGAAGGAGCGCCTAGCGGGGCAAGAAGACCTGGAGAAGGCCACCGCCGAAGCCAAGGATGCCCGCTCTGCAATGCGGGCTATAAAGGAAGAGCTGCGCCAGGCCGGAGAAATTGTAGCTGGCAAGCCTTTTCTGCTGCGCCGAAGGTTTACGGATCCAAAGTATGCTCAGCTGGGCCAACTGTGGGGTCCAGAGGACCCTTATATGGACTTAGCAGCGAGTGCGGCGGATGCCGTTGTGCATTTTCGAAGCCAGAAGGATCACAAGACGGAAGAGCTGTTTTGGTCTCAATTCCATAGTCCGGAGTGTTCACTTCCGCTGACCGACCGTTTGGCCGAGTGGGCTGAGCTAAATAGGTTGTCCGGGCTTGCTATGACGGATATAGTGACCCATGTCTGGCCGGATAGGCCCGAGCCGAAGAGTTACTTTGGCTTATTGCAGCAATTTCTTGGGGCGGTGCCGCATATCAAGGCGATGAAGCGGTCGGCCTGCATAGAGGGTGCGCGGATGGCACTCGCCCGTGTGAAGACACATTGGACAGAGATGGATGCCACCGCTGTTGCGACCCCGGGTTCGGACGATAACCGGTTACCCGCCGAGCACTATTTTGGCGAAGTGCTGCGTGGTGCTCGTGTAATAGAGTCGCAGTGCTCAAAAAATGTTACGTTCGAATGAACGTTTTTATGATGTAAAACAATATTTATGATGTAAGCGCCTTTTATACTTGTGCGTTCAAGTAATAGAATATCTCCTATGCGGCCGTTCATGTATACGTGTGTATAACCTGAAAGATGGCAGTCGTCGGCTTCAGCCCCCACGCACAAGGTGCGGGGGTGTTCGCAAAAAATAGCGCGTTTTCACACTTAATCCGACGTCTCGGTCCTGTAAAGGAGGTGGTAGCGTAGCAAACGAGGCAACCGGACTATAATGCTTTATCACTTTCACTTAGCCATGGAGTTCGAGGGTGGGGCTACGACATAGCCCCTGGGGGCACCGCGCTCTCCGAATTTGGGGCGCGTATGTGCCTGACCGGGAAACGGCCCTTCGTCAAAGCGGAGGAATTCTAAACATTCCCATGGTCGATCGAGTGGTTGACCAGTCTCTCGCTGTATCATGACAGTCAGTTTTCGGCTTTCTCTACTGAGGTGCTCGCCCAGCCGAACTGGGGCACAATCGCAGTAGTTCTCCTGGTGCCGCGTTAGCCGATGATACGGAACGTAAGGCAGCAAAACACAGGAGCCGGGCAAACCCAACATTTGACCAAAGACATGATTCGGAGCTGATGCATATAAGGCCTAACTCGAGACGCCGAACACTCCCGAAGGTGTTCGGTCTTTACAATAGCGGGCAAAACAATGCCCTAAGCCCCTTGTGTCCAGGTACGGGCAAGTTCTTCTGGCGCGGCCGATGCCAAAACGCCAGTCTCCACTCTGGTTATAATGAGAAACCAGGGGATTATAGCAACAAGAGACAGTAAGAAAGGTTTACGTAGGGTCTTAGTCTGAAAAGAGTCCTTGCAACGGGTCCCTACTGCACGTCTGCGCCTGTGTCTCCGTTGTGCCGTATCCTGGACGGGTGTGCACGCTGTTCATCTGTAAAAAGAGAGGAACTTAGTTTGAAAAGAAATCGTGCGAGAAAGTGCATAAAAAATTGAAATATAGATTAATAAAGCTGAGCCTATGCTAGCTCATCATGGCTTATATGTACAAACCCTTGTGAAGGGGTGTGTGGCTAGGTAGCCCCTAGCTTATTTATTCCGGACTCGTCCAGCCGTGTCCGGGGTCTCAGGCGACCTTTTAATGAAATGATGCCACGTGGACCGGGCATTTTAAGCGTAAGAGACGCGTAATGTGGTATTGCATTGAAGCGGACGAAAGCTTCCCGTCCCAGTGATGCTTGATAGCTACTTTTAAATGGGGCGACATGAAAGGTTAGCTTTTCTCGTCGGAAGTTGTCAGGTGACCCGAACACAACTTCTAGTAATAATGAAACTGTGCACCTGGCGTAAGGGCCTGGCGCCACTCCTTTGAAGGAAGTGCGGCTATGCCGAATTGTAGTAGGGTCTATCCCAACTTGCGGATTGTGTCCGGATATAGCAGGTTTAAGTCACTGCCGCCGTCCATCAAAACCTGCGTGAATTGCAGTCCGTCTATTATGGGATCCAATATCAGGGCAGTCTATCCTGCGTTCCGGATACTTCTGGACTAATCCAGATGGTCGAAAGTGATTGGTTTTGACATCCAATCTCGGTGTTCCGCTGGGGTGGACCGTGCGACACTTGTCTTAGCGAGTGCCGTGTTGGTTTTCCGTACTATCACATGAAGTGAGTTTACTGTTTTGACTTCTTGTGGGAAAGTCTTTTGACTTCCGGTGCTCTGCTGGTGGGGTTCGTCATCGTCCTCGCTTGGCGCATCGAGCCCCTTGTGTCCGGCGTTGAGTCTGCCGGACTGTTTAAAAACCCAACAATTTCGGTTGGTATGGTTTGCAGGCCTTCCGGAGGTACTGTGGATTTGACATATCCGATCTAAAATTTTGTTTAAATTTGATAGCTCGTCGCTGTTGTCCTTAAGAGGCAGTGTTTTATTGTTTGGCCGCGAGCTTTTGAATCCGGCGTTGACCGCCGTGCCCTTTGGGCTTTTTTCTTTATTCCGGCGCTGATCTTTCCTGCGCCGTGATTTTCCGTTTCCATCTCTGATCTCGGATGTACTCGGGTCGCTGGTGCTGCATCTTGCTAGCCAGCTGTCTTCTCCTGCGCAAAAGCGCGTCATGAGGCTTGTTAGCGCGGCCATTGTTCTTGGCTTCTCTTGGCCGAGGTGTCTGGCGAGCCATTCGTCTCGGACGTTGTGTTTAAAAGCTGCTAAGGCTTCCGCGTCCGGACAGTCGACTATTTGGTTCTTTTTGGTAAGGAACCTGTTCCAGAATTTGCGCGCTGACTCTCCGGGCTGTTGGGTTATATGACTCAGATCGTCTGCATCCGGAGGGCGGACATAAGTCCCTTGAAAATTTGCTCTAAACGCGTCCTCAAGCTCTTCCCAACTTCCAACAGTGTTTTCTGGGAGGCTTTTGAGCCAATGCCGAGCTGGCCCTTTGAGCTTGAGGGGTAGGTATTTTATGGCGTGGAGATCATCTCCTCTAGCCATGTGTATGTGTAGTATGTAATCTTCTATCCAGACTCCTGGGTCTGTTGTGCCGTCGTATGCCTCTATGTTTATGGGTTTGAACCCTGCTGGAAATTCATGATCCAGCACCTCATCGGTAAAACATAGCGGCTGTGCGGCGCCCCTGTATTTGGGTGTGCCGCTATCTTCGAACACTTGTCGTGTTGTGTTACTTCCTGGGGCCCTCCTTTTTGGCCCGTAGATGGACCTAGTTGGGCCGTCCGTTTTCCCAGGATCATAAGTCGGCTTGTGTGCGGTGCCGCTTGTCGCTTTTGGCCTGTCATCTGTCCGTCTATCCGGCCAGGCGGCCTCTTTATTTTTTGACTGTGAGGGCTCTATGGCTTCCTCGTCAAATTCTGGCAGCAGCTTGCGCTTTGGGTAGCTCTTTGTTTGATGGCCATTGCCATATTTGTCTGCGGACTTGAGTATTTTGCTCCACTTCATTCTGAGTATGTCTTCCGCTGTTTTGAGCTTCCTTTTTTCCTTCTTCAAACTTCTTGCAGTGGCAACGAGTCTTTTGTGAAGGTTCTTATGCTCCGGTGGTGTGTCCAGACTGTTGATTGCTCCGTGAAGGGGTTGATTTTCCGGTTCGTCCTGTTCGGATGGTTGCTTGGTTGTATGTTTGTCGTCCGCTGGTTTGCCCTGCTCTATCGCTGGGTCATTAGGAATGTTGCTTTGATCGAGGCGGGACTTAGGGCGGCGTCTATGTCGCCGTTTGGGTTGTTTATCGGCGGGATTATCCTCTATCGCGTCCCGTTGTTCCTCGGTATCGCTTCCCCTTGGGGTGTCCACCATATGTATGGCATGTGACGAGGTGGCCTTCCAGTGCCCTGTAGGCGCTGGGTCTTGATCGTCTCCGGCATCGTCGTCCATACCATTGATGTCTTCGGAGTCGTAGTTTAGCACGTTGGTTAGATCGTCGACGGTGGCTACGAAGTGGGTGGTGGGTGGGCTCTGAATTTCTTCATTGTCCGCGTCCCGACCATCCTGGCCGTAGTTCGGCCAGGGCTCTCCGGATAGTGAGAGACGCTTCAGCGAATTTAAGATATCGCCGAAGGGTGAGTGCTGAAAGGTGTCCGCAGCGGTGAATTCCATGATCGGCGCCCAATCGGATTCGACTAGCAGGGGCGCAGGAGGTTCGGAGTCCGGCAGAGAGTCCGGCACCTCGGAGTCATGAGCTTTATGCGGGACAAGGTAAGTGTTCGGCTCCATCGCCGTAGAAGTTGCAGCTCCCGAGGCGGTGTCCAGCCATCCGTCCTCGATCTGAGCGATCGGCTCCGGACTATGGGTCGGAGCGGATTCGTGTGCGGCCTCCAAGGTGCTGTCCGGCGGCAGAGTTAGGTCGTGCCCATCGTGACAGCGCGGCACGCTCGGCTGTGGCTCAGATCCATCGAAGATCAAGTCCCCGCGGATATCGGCCGTGAATTTTAGGCTTCCAAACCTGACCTGACGGCCAGGGGCGTAGCTTTCGATCTGCTCCAGATGGCCAAGTGAGTTGGCCTGTAGTGCGAAGCCGCCGAATATGAAGATCTGTCCGGGGAGAAAAGTCTCACCCAGGACTGCGTCGTTGTCGATTGAAGAGGCCATCAAGCCAATCGGTGACGACACAGAGGAACTCTCAATGAAAGCACCAATGTCGGTGTCAAAACCGGCGGATCTCGGGTAGGGGGTCCGGAACTGTGCGTCTAGGCGGATGGTAACAGGAGACAAGGGACACGATGTTTTACCCAGGTTCGGGCCCTCTTGATGGAGGTAAAACCCTACGTCCTGCTTGATTGATATTGATATTGTACCACGAGATCAAGGAGGCTAAACCCTAGAAGCTAGCCTATGGTATGATTGTAATGGTTGTTGTTGTTGTTGTTGTTGTTGTCCTACGGACTAGAGCCATCCGGTTTATATAGACACCGGAGAGGGCTAGGGTTACATAGAGTCGGTTACAATGGTAGGAGATCTACGTATCCGTATCGCCAAGCTTGCCTTCCACGCCAAGGAAAGTCCCATCCGGACACGGGACGAAGTCTTCAATCTTGTATCTTCATAGTCTTGGGGTCCGGTCGATGATGATAGTCCGGTCGATGATAGTTCGGCTGATGATGGTAGTCCGGCTATCCGGACACCCCCTAATCCAAGACTCCCTCAACTCCATAGATTGATCTTGGTGAAGCATAGAATTTTTTTATTTTCTGCAACGTTCCCCAACAGTGGCATCATAAGCTAGGTCTATGCGTAGTTTCTATGCACGAGTAGAACACAAATTTGTTGTGGGCATAGATGTTGTCAATTTTTTTGCCACTACTACTCTTATCTTGTTTCGGCGGCATCATGGGATGAAGCGGCCCAGACCGACCTTACACGTACGCTTACATGAGATAGGTTCCACCGACTGATATGCACTAGTTGCATAAGGTGGCTAGCGGGTGTCTGTCTCTCCCACTTTAGTCGGATCGGATTCGATGAAAAGGGTCCTTATGAAGGGTAAATAGAAATTGGCATATCACGTTGTGGTGTTGACGTAGGTAAGAAACATTCTTTCTAGAACCCTATTGCAGCCACGTAAAAACATGCAACAACGATTAGAGGACGTCTAACTTGTTTTTGCAGCATGTGCCTTGTGATGTGATATGGCAAAAAAAGTATGTGATGAATGAATTATATGTGATGTATGAGATTGATCATGTTCTTGTAATAGGAATCACGACTTGCATGTCGATGAGTATGACAACCGGCAGGAGCCATAGGAGTTGTCTTAATTATTGTATGACCTGTGTGTCAATGAATAAATGCCATGTAATTACTTTACTTTATTGCTAAACTGTTAGCCATAGTAGTAGAAGTAATAGTTGGCGAACAACTTCTTGGAGACACGATGATGGAGATCACGGTGTCATGCCGGTGATGAAGATGATCATGGCGCCCCGAAGATGGAGATCAAAGGAGCAATATGATATTGGCCATATCATGTCACTATTTGATTGCATGTGATGTTTATCCTATTTTTGCATCTTCTTTGCTTAGAACGACGGTAGTAAATAAGATGATCCCTCATAATAATTTCAAGAAAGTGTTCCCCCTAACTGTGCGCTGTTGCGAAAGTTCGTTGTTTTGAAGCACCATGTGATGATCGGGTGTGATAGATCCTAATGTTCACATACAATGGGTGTAAGCCAGATTTACACATGCAAAACACTTAGGTTGACTTGACGAGCCTAGCATGTACAGACATGGCCTCGGAACACAAGAGACCGAAAGGTCAAACATGAGTCATATAGAAGATACGATCAACATGAAGATGTTCATCGATGATGACTAGTCCATCTCACATGATGATCGGACACGGCCTAGTTGACTTGGAGCATGGATCACTTAGATGACTAGAGGGATGTCTATATGAGTGGGAGTTCATTAAATAATTTGATTAGATGAACTTAATTATCATGAACTTAGTCTAAAAACCTTTGCAAAATGTCTTGTAGATCAAATGGCCCATGCTCATGTCAACCTCAACTTCAACGCGTTCCTAGAGAAAACCAAGCTGAATGATGATGGCAGCAACTATACGGACTAGGTCCGAAACCTGAGGATCATCCTCATAGCTGCCAAGAAGCATATGTCCTAGAAGCACCGCTTGGTGAAGCACCCATCCCAGAGAACCAAGACGTTATGAACGCTTGGCAGTCGCGTGCTTATGATTACTCCCTCGTTTAGTGCAGCATGCTTTACAGCTTAGAATCGGGGCCCCAAAAGCGTTTTGAGCAACACGGAGCATATGAGATGTTCGAAGAGCTGAAAATGGTTTTCCAAGCTCATGCCCGGGTCAAGAGATATGAAGTCTCCGACAAGTTCTACAGTTGTAAGATGGAGGAAAATAGTTTTGTTAGTGAGCACATACTCAAAATGTCTGTGCTGCACAACCACTTGTCCTAGCTAGACATTAACCTCCCGGACGAGGCGATCATTGATAGAATCCTTCAGTCGCTCCCACCTAGCTACAAGAGCTTTGTGATGAACTACAATATGCAGGGAATGGTGAAAACTATTCCTGAAGTATTTTCAATGCTGAAATCAGCAGAGGTGGAAATCAAAAAGGAACATCAAGTGTTGATGGTCAATAAAACCACTAGTTTCAAGAAAGGCAAGGGTAAGAAGAACTTCAAGAAGAACGGCAAGGGAGTTGCCACGCCCGGTAAGCCAGTTGCCGGGAAGAAGCCAAAGAATGGACCCAAACCTGAGATTGAGTGCTTTTATTGCAAGGGAAGCGGACACTGGAAGCGGAACTGCCCCAAATACTTAGCGGACAAGAAGGCCAGCAACACTAAAGGTATATGTGATATACATGTAATTGATGTGTACCTTACCAGTACTCGTAGTAGCTCCTGGGTATTTGATACCGGTGAGGTTGCTCATATTTGTAACTCAAAACAGGAGCTGCGGAATAAGCGGAGACTGGCAACGGACGAGGTGACGATGCGCGTCGGGAATGGTTCCAAGGTCGATGTGATCACCGTCGGCACGCTACCTCTACATTTACCTACGGGATTAGTTTTAAACCTCAATAATTGTTATTTAGTGCCAGCTTTGAGCATGAACATTGTATCTGGATCTCGTTTAATACGAGATGGCTACTCATTTAAATCCGAGAATAATGGTTGTTCTATTTATATGAGAGATATGTTTTATGGTCATGCCCCGCTGGACAATGGTTTATTCTTAATGAATCTCGAACGTGATGTTACACATATTCACAGTGTGAATACAAAAAGATGTAAGATTGATAATGATAGTCCCACATATCTGTGGCACTGCCGCCTTGGTCACATTGGTGTCAAACGCATGAAGAAGCTCCATACAGATGGACTTTCGGAGTCTCTTGATTTCGAATCATTTGACACGTGCGAACCATGCCTCATGGGTAAAATGACCAAAACTCCGTTCTACGGAACAATGGAGCAAGCAACCAACTTATTGGAAATTATACATATTGATGTGTGCGGTCCAATGAGCGTTGAGGCTCGTGGTGGCTATCATTATGTTCTCACCCTCACTGATGACTTAAGTAGATATGGGTATGTCTAGTTGATGAAACGCAAGTCTGAGACCTTTGAAAGGTTCAAGGAATTTCAGAATGAGGTAGAGAATCAACGTGACCGAAAAATAAAGTTCTTACGATCAGATCGTGGAGGAGAATATTTAAGTCACGAATTTGGTACGCACTTAAGGAAATGTGGAATCGTTTCACAACTCACGCCGCCTGGAACACCTCAGCGTAATAGTGTGTCCGAACGTCGTAATCGCACTCTATTGGATATGGTGCGATCTATGATGTCACTCACCGATTTACCGCTATCATTTTGGGGATACGCTCTAGAGACAGCTACATTCACTTTAAATAGGGCACCGTCTAAATCCGTTGAGACGACACCGTATGAATTATGGTTTGGAAAGAAACCTAAGTTGTCGTTTCTAAAAGTTTGGGGATGTGATGCTTATGTCAAGAAACTTCAACCTGAAAAGCTCAAACCCAAGTTGGAAAAATGCGTCTTCATAGGATACCCTAAGGAAACCATTGGGTATACCTTCTACCTCAGATCCGAAGGCAAGATCTTTGTTGCCAAGAACGGGTCCTTTCTGGAGAAAGAGTTTCTCTCGAAAGAAGTAAGTGGGAGGAAAGTGGAACTTAATGAAGTACTTCCTCTTGAACCGGTAAGTAGCGCAGCTCAGGAAGATGTTCCTGTGGTGCCTGCACTGACTAGAGAGGAAATTAATGTGATGATCAAGGTACTTCAGATCAAATTACTACTGAACTTTGTAGGTCCACAAGGACATGTTCCACACCAGCGTGGTATGGCAACCCTGTCCTAGAAATCATGTTGTTAGACAATGGTGAACCTTCGAACTATGAAGAAGCAATGGCGGGCCCAGATTCCAACAAATGGCATGAAGCCATGTGTCGTGGAAACTGATCCACGAACACCTATGGGGATCGGCGGACCGAGCCCCTTTCGGTTCGGTGAGGGCGGAGGTTGAACAAAGAGCGGATCGAGGCAGTACACGCGGGCGGTTTTACCCAGCTTCGGGCTGCACGGATGCGTAAAATCCTACTGCTGCTTGTTTGTGTGTATTAAATCTTTGCTCAGGAGCGATTGACGCTATCAGACTGGGCGTGGGAGTGTTTCTGGTGTTTCGAATGAGCCGAACCGGCCAAACCTCCTCTACGTTGCGCTTGGGCCTCCTTTTATACTCTCAAGGGGTCACCCACAGGTGGCAACGTAGACTAGAAGGGTAAAAATGGAAAACGATGCGGTAGGTGCAGCTACCGCTACTGTGGATACAGTGCACCCTACCTAACTCTGACGGCAGGGGACAAGGGCATTAAATGCCTGTCTGAGTCTCCTAAGCAGTGCAAAAGGTGACCGTTAGGAGCGCCACCGTTTGCCACGATGGGCTTCTCTTCATCTCCGCTTGCCACCACGTATCCCTAGCTGCACGGCCTCCTGCCACGTGTGCTTGGGGGAGAGTCCTAGAGCGACACGTTAGCAGGTGTGCTGGAGCGCGGGCACGAAGTGGGGGTTTCCCGCGGCAAGCTCTTTGCCGCGGCCGTCATCTTGTCGCGTCCGGAAGCTTGTCGCTCGCCGGATCTTGACGGGACGCAGGGCGCGTCGCGGCAAGCTTTCTTGGTATGCCTTGAGTGGCCTTCCCGGCAAGCCCCTCTTGCCGGGGTCTTGTCTCTTCCCGGCAAGATCCTCTTGCCGGGGCCTCGTCTAATCCCGGCAAGATCCTCTTGCCGGGGCCTTGGTTGGCCTTCCCGGCAAGCTCCTCTTGCCGGGGCCTTGGTTTGTGTACTTTGTTCTTGAATGGTCTTCAAGGGAACCACGGAGGGTCTTGGCGGTCACCCGTCAAGCCTTGCCGCGGGGTGCTGCAACTGCCCGTGCACGAGTTCGGGATACTAGGGTAACCCTACTCTAGTACACCGACACCATGCAATCCGAGATAGGATCCATGTATGAAAACAAAGTGTGGACTTTGACAGACTTGCCCGATGATCAGTGAGGGATAGTAAACAAATGGATCTTTAAGAAGAAGACGGACGCAGATGGTAATGTTACCATCTATAAAGCTCGACTTGTCGCTAACGGTTATCGGCAAGTTCAAGGGGTTGACTACGATGAGACTTTCTCTCCCGTAGCAAAGCTGAAGTCCGTCCGAATCATGTTAGCAATTGCCGCATACTATGATTATGAGATATGGCAAATGGACGTCAAAACGGCATTCCTTAATGGCTATCTTAAGGAAGAACTGTATATGATGCAGCCGGAAGGTTTTGTCGATCCTAAGAATGCTAACAAGGTATGCAAGCTCCAGCGATCCATTTATGGGCTGGTGCAAGCATCTCGGAGTTGGAACACTCGCTTTGATGAGATGATCAAAGCATTTGGGTTTATGCAGACTTATGGAGAAGCCTGTGTTTACAAGAAAGTGAGTGGGAGCTCTGTAGCATTTCTCATATTGTATGTAGATGACATACTTTTGATGGGAAATGATATAGAACTTTTGGACAGCAATAAGGCCTACTTGAATTAGTGTTTTTCAACGAAGTACCTTGGAGAAGTTTCTTACATATTAGGCACCAATATCTATAGAGATAGATCGAGACGCCTCATAGGTCTTTCACAAAGCACATACCTTGATAAGATATTGAAGAAGTTCAATATGGATCAGTCCAAGAAGGGGTTCTTGCCTGTGTTGGAAGGTGTAAAATTGAGCTCGGCTCAATGCCCGACCACGGCAAAAGATAGAGAAAAGATGAGTGCCATCCCCTATGCCTCTGCTATAGGGTCTATTATGTATGCCATGATGTGTACCAGACCTGATGTAAACCTTGCCGTAAGTTTGCTAGGAAGGTACCAAAGTAATCCCGGCATGGAACACTGGATAGCGGTCAAGAATATCCTGAAGTACCTGAAAAGGACTAAGGATATGTTTCTCGTTTATTGAGATGAAAAAGAGCTCGTCGTGAAGGGTTACATCGACGCTAGCTTCGACACAGATCTGGATGACTCTAAGTCACAAACCGGATACGTGTATATTTTGAATGGAGGGGCAGTAAGTTGGTGCAGTTGCAAGCAAACCGCCATGGCGGGATCTACATGTGAAGCAGAGTACATCGCAGCCTCGGAGGCAGCGCATGATGCAATCTGGATGAAGGAGTTCATCACTGACCTAGGAGTCATACCCAATGCGTCGGGGCCGATCACTCTCTTCTGTGACAACACTGGAGCTATTGCCATTGACAAGGAGCCCAGGTTTCACAAGAAGACCAGGCACATCAAGCGTCGCTTCAACTCCATTCGTGAAAATGTTCAAGATGGAGACATAGATATTTGCAAAGTGCATATGGATCTGAATGTCGCAGATCCGTTGACTAAACCTCTTTCGCGTGCAAAACATGATCAACACCAGAACTCTATGGGTGTTCGATTCATCACAATGTAACTAGATTATTGACTCTAGTGCAAGTGGGAGACTATTGGAAATATGCCCTAGAGGGAATAATAAAATGATTATTATTATATTTCCTTGTTCATGATAATTGTCTATTATTCATGCTATAATTGTGTTATCCAGAAATCATAATACATGTGTGAATACATAGACCACAACATGTCCCTAGTGAGCCTCTAGTTAACTAGCTCGTTGATCAACAGATAGTCATGGTTTCCTGACTATGGACATTGGATGTCATTGATAACGGGATCACATCATTAGGAGAATGATATGATGGACAAGACCCAAACCTAAGCATAGCACAAGATCGTGTAGTTCGTTTGCTAGAGCTTTTCCAATGTCAAGTATCATTTCCATAGACCATGAGATCGTGTAACTCCCGGATACCGTAGGAGTGCTTTGGGTGTACCAAACGTCACAACATAACTGGGTGACTATAAAGATATACTACAGGTATCCCCGAAAGTATCTGTTGGGTTGACACGGATCGAGATTGAGATTTGTCACTCCGTATGACGGAGAGGTATCTCTGGGCCCACTCGGTAATGCATCATCATAATGAGCTCGATGTGACCAATTGGTTGGTCACAGGATCATGCATTACGGTACAAGTAAAGTGACTTGCCGGTAACGAGATTGAACGAGGTATTGGGATACCGACGATCGAATCTCGGGCAAGTAATGTACCGATTGACAAAGGGAAATGTATGCGGGATTGCTTGAATCCTCGACATCGTGGTTCATTCGATGAGATCATCGTGGAACATGTGGGAGCGAACATGGGTATCCAGATCCCGCTGTTGGTTATTGGCCGGAGAGCTGTCTCGGTCATGTCTGCGTGATTCCCGAACCCATAGGGTCTACACACTTAAGGTTCGGTGACGCTAGGGTTGTAGAGATATTAGTACGCGGTAAACCGAAAGTTGTTCGGAGTCCCGGATGCGATCCCGGACATCACGAGGAGTTTCGTAATGGTCCGGAGGTGAAGAATTGTATATAGGAAGTCCAATTTCGGCCACTGGGAAAGTTTTGGGGGTCACCGGTATTGTACCAGGACCACCGGAAGGGTCCCGGGGTCCATCAGGTGGGGCCACCTATCCTGGAGGGGCCCGTGGGCTGAAGAGGGAAGGGAACCAGCCCCTGGTGGGCTGGTGCCCCCCCTTGGGCCTCCCCCTGCGCCTAGGGTTGGAAACCCTAGGGGTGGGGGCGCCCCACTTGGCTTGGGGGGCAAGTTCCCCCCTTGGCCGCTGCCCCCCCCCCCCTTGAGATGGGATCTATAGGTGGCCGGCGCACCCCCTAGAGCCCCTATATAAAGAGGGGGGAGGGAGGACAACCGCACCCTAGTCCCTGGCGCCTCCCTCTCCCCCTGTACCACCTCTCCCTCTCGCTGAGCTTGGCGAAGCCCTGCCGAGATCGCCGCTACTTCCACCACCACGCTGTCGTGCTGCTGAATCTCCATCAACCTCACCTTCCCCCTTGCTGGATCAAGAAGGAGGAGACATCTTCCCCAACCGTACGTGTGTTGAACGCGGAGGTGTCGTCAATTCGGCACTAGGATCTTCGGTGATTTGGATCACGACGAGTACGACTCCCTCAACCCTGTTCTCTTGAACGCTTCCGCTCGCGATCTACAAGGGTATGTAGATGCACTCCTCTCTCTCGTTGCTAGATGACTCCATAGATAGATCTTGGTGAAGCGTAGAAAAATTTTATTTTCTGCAACATTCCCCAACAGAAGCATTGCACACCGGACAACTGGTTTTTTTCCGCATGCTCCTTCCGATAAATTATGCAATCGTTGATGCATGAATGGTATCCAAGGTGTGGCAGATCAAGAGGGCACACAATCTTCTTGGCCTCATCCACACTAGTAGGACATAGATTCCCCGCGGAAAGAACATCCTTTAGGTACTTGAGAAGCTCATCGAGGCTAGTGTCGGTCCATTTGTTTTTAGCCTTCGTCTTCAGGAGTTCGAGCATGAAACTCAAGCGGGTCACCTCGGGATCGCAACCATCATACAATGGAGTGTTCGAGTCTACCACCAGTTGCTGCAGCTTGGTCTCCTCTCTAGAGGCAGCTCTGTCAGTAGTCATCTCCTTGCGAAGAAGTTCTTGAACATGAGGGTCCCGTGTGATTGAACTTAGTACCGATGAAGTCTGCGGCCTGTAGTCCACGTTTTCTCCAACGTCATGTCCGGCCCCTTCTCCACTGCCATGTCCTGCCCCTTCTCCGCTGCCATGTCCGGCCTCTTCCCGCCATCATGTCCGGCCCCTTCTCCGCCGCCATTATTGATCATCTCTTCGTCTTGCCCCGTGCCATCATTGCCTGCCCCATCGGCGTCCTCAGCATCATCATTCTCATCTTCAGTTATCCACCGAGTATAGCCATCCATGAAACCAGTCATGAGCAGGTGCACCATCACACGACCATCATCATAGGGGTCGAGCCAAACTCCTCCTTTGCATCTTTGACGCTGCTACCTCTTGAGCACTGTGTTGGTTTCCCCTTGAAGAGGAAAGGGTGATGCAGCAAAGTAGCGTAAGTATTTCCCTCGGTTTTTGAGAACCAAGGTATCAATCCAGTAGGAGGCTCCTCAAAAGTCCCACGCACCTACACAAACAAACAAGAACCTCGCAACCAACGCAATAAAGGGGTTCTCAATCCCTTCACGGTAACTTGCGAAAGTGAGATCTGATAGAGATAATAAGATAAGATAAATATTTTTGGTATTTTTATGATATAGATTGGAAAGTAAAACATGCAAATAAAAGTAGATGGAAAACTTATATGATAAAAGATAGACCCGGGGGCCATAGGTTTCACTAGTGGCTTCTCTCAAGATAGCATAAGTATTACGGTGGGTGAAAAAATTACTGTCAAGCAATTGATAGAAAAGTGAATAGTTATGAGAATATCTAGGCATGATCATGTATATAGGCTGTTGGGGAACATTGCAGAAAATAAAAAAATTCTATGCTTTCACCAAAATCAATCTATGAGTTCATCTAGCAACAAGAGAGAGGAGTGCATCTACATACCCTTGTAGATCGCGAGCGGAAGCTTTCAAAAGAACGGGGTTGAGGGAGTCGTACTCGTCGTGATCCAAATCACCGGAGATCCTAGCGCCGAACGGACGGCACCTCCGCGTTTAGCACACGTACGGTTGAGGAAGACGGCTCCTCCTTCTTGATCTAGCAAGGGGAAAGGAGAGGTTGATGAAGATCCAACAGCACGACGGCGTGGTGGTGGATGCAGCAGCGATCTCGGCAGGGCTTCGCCAAGCTTCTGCGAGAGGGAGAGGTGTAGCAAGGGGAGAGGGAGGCGCCAAGAGCATGGGTGCGGCTGCCCTCCCTCCCCCCTCTTTATATAGGCCCCCTAGGGGGGGCGCCGGCCCTAGGAGATGGGATCTCCAAGGGGGGGCGGCGGCTAGGGGGGAAACTTGCCCCCCAAGCCAGGTGGATGCGACCCCACCCCTAGGGTTTCCCAACCGTAGGCGCAGGGGGGGCAAGGGGGGGCGCACCAGCCCACCAGGGGCTGGTTCCCCTCCCACTTCAGCCCATGGGGCCCTCCGGGATAGGTGGCCCCACCCGGTGGACCCCCGGGACCCTTCTGGTGGTCCCGGTACAATACCGGTGACTCCCGAAACTTTCCCGATGGCCGAAACCTGACTTCCTATATATAATTCTTTACCTCCGGACCATTCCGGAACTCCTCGTGATGTCCAGGATCTCATCCGGGACTCCGAACAACTTTCGGTTTACTGCATACTCATATCTCTACAACCCTAGCATCACCAAACTGTAAGTGCATCTAGTGCCCCTTAGTGATTTTGGTGTATTGAAGACTTATAGGTTAAGGGACTAATGCGTTTGTGAGTGTACACAGGTCTATAAGTCTATTAGGAGTTTGATATTTACAGAGAAAGTCGACCCCTAAAAATGAAGTTCTTCAACTGAAGACTTTGATATTCTGAAGACTTTGAAAGTGAAGAAATTGGTGTGACCTTGAAGACTTGGTATTCATTTGTGGAACATGAAGCGTGAAGACTTTTGTTTTCGTAGTTTCATTTTCTCTTTCTTGAGTCATAGGAAACACCGTACTGTTAAAGGGGTCGAGGAAATACTAAGGAAAAATTTCCATGTGATGCTCAACTCAAAATCCTACACCTACCAATCCCTTCGAGTGAAGCCTTTGGAAATCTCATGCAGTTCAGTCACTTTCTTCAGTGACAGAGACGAAGTTCTTCTAGCTGCTGATGAATTTGTTCTGACTGAGGAGTTAGGAATTCGCCAGTGCAAATTACCTACACAGTGAGGACCATGATAGCCCTGAGGAATTTGAGAGTCAAATTTCCGACCGTTGCTGTGCTGCGCGCCAGCTGTCCCAAAATATCTTATCCACCTAACGGTCATATCATTGAGGGGCATTTATGTCTTATCATGTCGGACTGCTCCCTAGGCTATAAATAGCCGCCCCCCTATAACCACTAGCTGGTTGGCTGCTCCGAGAGAACTTGACACTTGTCATTTGAGAGCAACCCATCCTCCGAGCACTACTAGGAAAAGGCCTACTAATGGCGCACCTAATTTGGCCATTAATAGCGCATTAGTGGTGGGCCATTAGTGCCACGCCATTAGTATATTTTACTAATGGCGCACCACTGGTGCGCCATTAGTATCTGGTATACTAATGGCGCACCACCGGATGCGCCATTAGTATATACAACAGTGCGCCATGTATACCCAGGTGCTTTGGCATACTAATGGCGCACAACAGCAAGATGCGCCATTAGTAACTTCGGCATACTAATGGCGCACTGTTTAATGACGCGCCATTAGTATCCTTTGGCATACTAATGGCGCACTGTGATGTGATGCGCCATTAGTATGAATATTAGGTCTTTTTTTTTTTTTCTGTTTTTAGCACAGGTTACAAAATGTATAATTGGACAAAATATAGACAGCACACATCAACAACAGATTCATCGAATACAATAGAAGATTAGTCTCTGAATACAATTCATCATATTAGTCTCCGAATTGAAAAGACCGAACAAAGATATAACATTATATTACAAGTCTCGAGACCGCAAGTAGCGAGTTTGTCTTCACATTACAAGTCGATATCGATCATCTAAACTACCATCACATAGAAGAGAGCTGCGGTCATCACGATGAGCATCATCATGATGAAACTCGTCTTCATCCGGTTCCTCCAACGCTCCCTCCCCTCTCCCGCTAGATAGTGGGCGTATCTAGATTCGGCCTCGGCCCTAGTGGTGTACCCTTTGTAACTGTTACCACTGAATCGGTGAACCTGTCTCTGACTCTCCTCCCAGTCGTTGTAGACTCCGGGAACCTTACCCTTGTACACGACATACGACGGCATCGCTATGCACTAGCCAAACGAAACGTTAGTACCAATTCACAGACAATACATAAGCAATATATAAGTATGCAACATAACGATCGGAAGAGAAAAGCAAGACATTAATAGCATCGATTACATCTAAGTTGAACGACTCTCGAAACCAAAGAGACATACTACAAGTTCATTAAAGTTTAATTACAACATGAGCCAATCGATGTTTCAGAACTAGACACAGCATCACTGCTTTCAACTCGACTCAAGGGACCGGAGCATGGATGAAGCCGTCGTCTATCGTGGGAGTCATGAAAGAACGGGCATTGTCAGCCTGCATTTGTAGCATTGTGTCGATGTCACTGTTAGACGGTTGATTTCTGAGGTAGAACTGCCCCGAGGTACGAAGGACATCTTGATGGATGATTTTCGCAAACTCCGACTGGATGCGAAAGAATTCTTGTCTGATGTCCGTGTCCTGGATTGCCGACACGCTCGCGGCCCAATCTTTGAGTTTACTCGGTAGCAGAAGTTGATGATGGTCCCGTACGATCGCTCGCATGTGATGGATGGCGTAGTAGGCACCCTTTTGACCGCCAGGCGGCTACTTGACACAGCAGAATGTCGTATTGTGGGAGAACACGTGCTTGCCGTACTTACGAATAGGCCTGGTGAAGGTGCCTCCAGATTTGGCGTAGCCGGGGAGAACATCATCAAGAACCTTCTTGACATTTGTGTAGTCTATGTTCGACTGACGGTCCGGGTCGAAATACGTGGCCATGGAATATTTGGGGCTTAGGAGGATGAGCGTGCAATGTGTGTCACTGCAGAAAACACGGAATGTTAAAAGAAAAACGATCGAAATCTAAGAATTCATATGTTACGGGCCGGTTGAGGGGAGGACTTACTCAGGAAAGTAAGGCACGAGGAAGTTATCCTTATCTTGGTTTGCCAGAATGACGCCTTCGAGGTAAGAACTCGCGACTTGCCGGTCCCCAGCGCTGCCCAAGATCTTGGCACGAATGTAGAAGGGGTCGACTATCACGATGTCCGGGGTCTTGTCGCGAATGATCCGCATCTCCATACTCAGCGAAAATAGCCAAACGAAGGTGTAGTGCAGCGGATGAAGGTTCATCATAGCGTGGATGTCATCAAACCGCAGGATGATCGTACGCCTGATGGAGTTATCCACAAAGCCCTTGCCCTCTGGCACCTTGGCCGCGAAAACCGGGTATGCCACATCCTTCTCTCTGAGACGCCGCTTCTCCAAAGAAAGAACACTGTCATGCAGACTCCGCATAGCACCGGTTGCAGCATTGAGCATATTTGTTGGTAGCATCACCCTACCCGCCACATTCACCCTCCTCGAGATATCCTCAGGTGAAGGTGGCCCGTCCTGAGCACGGATCGTACTCGTGCCGGCTGGCTCACCCTTGTTAGTCTTTCTTTTGCGTGCCTTCTTCTTCTCCTGTAATGGGACCGAGTTCTGCTCACAGACCGCCTTCTTGAGTGTGTTTGGGCTGATAATATTTCGCACCTCGCCTATTTGAGGCTTGGTGAAGTCGGCAGCTGGAGGCGTCTCCTGAGAGCTGAACGGCAGATGACGCCTGTTGCAACTTGGCTTCTCTGCGGTACCAGCTAGATCGCGCACGTCTTTTGTTGGGTTGGGTTCTTGAGAAGGAGCCCCATGAAGTCGCCATCGTACCCATGTTCGGCAAAGTACTGATCGACGTTGCCAAATGTATCGTCGTCGTCATCGTTCTGATCCTGTGCCACATGCATGTTTGGATCCAGTGGCATAGGGATGTCCGGCACCGTTGCGGCGGTCTTGCCATGGGGCCGACTTGGCGCCGGCACGACTGGCGGTGTTGTCTTGGGGTGGTGTCCCCAGCCCCCAAACGAATCTGGCTCTTCGGCCAAAGCAGGGGCCAGCTCAGGCAGGCGCTGAGGGTCATCACGTCATCATCGTCGGCCCCGACGGGTCGAATCGGAGGTAACAACTCGTCACAGCCTGGCAGCACCCGAACCAGTTCAACCCTAAACAAGTTGGGTGGCATCTGGGTACCGTGGAACAAGGGGTTGCCCGGTTGAACGATTTTGCCCATGGCGACATCGACCAACTCGTTGTTCACGAAGTGCAAGATAGTGCACGGAACATCGGCGGCGCCCTGCGAAAACATGTAGGGCGTCAGGGATGCCCATGCAAAGGCAAGGAGATGAAGTCCTCGACCGAGAGAGGCTTAATTAGTTACCGTTATGATGGCGTCGAGCTCGGCTAATGTCGAGGCACCGCCAACGGCGGGCGTGCAGTTGATGGAGGGGCCGCTTGCTGCAGAGGTGCCGGCCGGAATACACCCGGGTGCATTAAGATCCCGTGCTGGCGTCGGAGACACCAATGCCGCCTCCGCCGGAGACAACAATGGCCCCACCATCGCATTCTGCGAGTTGCTGGCTGTGAAGCTATGAATCGGGGGCGGCCCCTGTTGGCCGCCCGCAATCCATGCACTCAACCCCTGGATCAAGGTAGGCACAATGGCGGTGATCGTCGCTCCGAGTTGTTGTTGCACTTGCTCTTGGACAATCTCCGGAATCCGCGCCACCTGTGCCTTGAGTTCTTGAACCTCGCGCGCCTGGCTTTCCGAGCTGGTCTTTTTCTCCTTCCACACACCAACGGTATAGTATGACCCCCATTTTGTGGACAAGCCTTTGCCGGCCACACGACCAGCTGACGTCGGCTTACTGAGCTTATCCTTGTTCTTCATTACATTAAACGCCCTATTTAGAGTGGTGTCCCAAGTGTTGCTCTTAGTCGACCCCGCGCTACTGCTTTCAGTTGCCTGCGGAAGGAATGTGAACCATTTAGAAATTTGGCTTCATTAATTAGAATGCAACCATATGGAGCTAATTATGCGGGGGTGTATTCCTTACCAGAACAAGCTCAAGTGCCCTGGTCTTCGGATCCTTGGTAAGCTCCTTTGTTATCGGGTCCTCCTTGTACCGGGCCCTGACATAGTTCCTGGTCTGCTTGTTACCGCTGTATTTCTCGAAGCGGGGCGGTAGGCCTTGCTCGGCACGCTCGGCGTCCTCCTTGTCCCATATAGGCTCCGCCACTCTGTAACCGCTGGGACCGAGTTTGTGTTCCCCTAAGTTCAGCTCCCGCATTTCTTTCCCCCACTGACTTGATTGGGAGTTTGCGGTGCTCGAGCTATTGATCTTGAAGTCGTTGTAGTCATCTTCGGTGATCGATATTTTTCTCCTTGATCTTCTCATAACTCTCACCTTTCTCGATCATTCTCTTCACATTGCTTTTCCATGTAGACAGGGCCTTGCTCATCTTCGTGAGGGCAGCATTGTTCACTTTATTCCCTTTGAGGCTTGTGTTTTGAAAATCAGCGAGGAACTTGTATCGTTCGTGCAGCTTCGTGAAGAGGAGGTTGCGCAAATTCCCTCGGTCAGGATGCCTCAAGTTCTCGGTGTTGATTGAGACGGTGCTCTGGAGATTGCACCCGAGCTGAAGCGAGTACCCCTTCACTATTCGTTCGGGCGCCGTTGGATTCCCGTCGGAGTCCACTTCAGTAACTTCCTCCTTGAGGGTGCGGAGCACGGTCGGGCGCCGGTCCTTCCGTTGCCTCTTCTGTTGGCTGCCATCTGTGCGTGTGTCGCCATCATTAGTGGTGGCATCCTCGGCGGCACCATCAGTGGTGGCATCAGTGGGGTCATCCTCGGCGGTACCATCAGTGGTCTCAGGATCGGTGGGGAAGGCGGCGTCCTCATACAAGTGAGGTTGTTCCTCCATCTCCTGGGACAGCTCCCAGAATGCCTTGCCGCCGAACCCCCGGCCTGATCGTTGTTGGCCATGTTTCTCTCTAAATAGGAACAAAGTTTGGTCAAAAATTTGGTTATTGTCAAGGAACAAGATCATGGTCTCATCATTTAGGGTTTGTCGACACCGAGGCATCCTAAAAGCTAAGCTTTTATCATTGAGGGTTTTTCGACGCCGAGGCACCCTAAAAGCCTAAGCTTTCATCATTAGTCACAAGTACCCCGGCCCATGCATTAGTCACAATTACCCCATATGTCCTATTTTTAGCAAAGTCATGCTAAAATTCACGGAAAATTTCAGCATGACCTTTGCTGAAAATAGGACATATGGAGTACCCGAATTTGCTGGAACGGAAGTTAATCGACATTCGAGCAAACTCAAGGGCCTCTCGGGTGGACAAGGCAAAAAAGGCCTTCATCACAACATGGAAAATACATTGGCATGTGAAGAGGTGAGACAATATATGCATCTCCAAGCAGTATCATTCAACATTTTGGACAAACCACTAGAAGCAATACTGGATCAGAATGTTTTTTATACATAACTGTTAAAACCCTAGGAGTTAACCGAGCCACCAACAGAATGTGGACTTAAAAAGAGAGAGTCACGGACAGTGACATGATACATTTTCATTTGACAAAAACAGCTTAATTAGAAAACATGTAACGGGCTTCAGCCCAACAAGAAATCGACTGACCCAAAATAGGTGTCAATCAAAAAACGTGCAACCCAATACAGGACAGCACACACAACAGAAAAAAAAATCCTTAATTTTTACACTAACTGGGCCAGCGAGTCTTTGTTAGTTAAGTGTGCCAATATATGTCTATTTTTTCTTGTCTTAACGACATGACAAATGATACATGATTAGTGAGCTGAGTTGTGACCAAAGATCAAATTCTCTTGGTTATATGATATTCTACATTGTCAGCAAAGGCGCATGGGTAGTGTTTCCTAAAACTGGGTAAGTTCTCACACAAAATTGTTCATCCATTACTTAGGTTTGCTTTTATTCAGATTGTTCAGCCATTACATAGGTAGTCCCCGATGCATTTTCTTAAATATATATTCAGCTTAGTGCTAGGTTGGTCTTGAAGGATTAAACAGTGCCACATTAAATTACTTTTACTTCCCTATAAACACCTTGGATCCTACCTTCTTTAGAAACAAAACTGCACTAGTTTTTCCTAGAGAAGCCCAAATTTAAAGAAGTGTTTCTTTTCCATGTTGTTTCTTCTACTGGTTGTCAGAGTCTTATTCTTGATTGAGAAATTATAATGTGACATTGTAGTTCGGAGGTAACTACGAAGTTTTGTGTGATGTAGATTAGTTAATGATTTTGAGCTAGTGGCGGAAGAAAAATCAAGGTTCAGCATATTGGACAGTAAAGCATATGTTTCAAGGTTCAGCTATACTTTTCTAGGTTGTACAGTTTTTTTCTAACTTGAGAAACACCTGTCTTTGACAAACATAATTAGATCATAGGCTTTTTAAAGAAGATACCAGGAACATATAAGTTTGACATTCCCAATATTATTTTCCATTCCCTTGAGATAATATTACTTTTGCTAATTTTCTTAGTATACACAATTTTGCCATGAAATACACACGATAAGTCAGAGTAATGCCAGTTGGCTGGTGTAGATATAATGTTTGGTGGTTCGACTATCCATTTCTGGTGTTTGAGTAGAACCCTGTTTATTTCAGGTAGTCTCAGTGAAGCTAGATGAATGGACAGATGAACAAGTTGATTTTTTGACCGACTCGGGCGGAAATGGCGCAGTAAACAGTACACCTTTCTCCTAATACATCATACCAAGCATGAGCAGGACGTGAGTAATGGTGACACTAAACTAGTTCATTTCTACTCTATTGAAGTTTACTAAAGTTCTACCTTATACCGCCATTCAAACTACATACTGTTCCAAATGATTGTTCCATTGAATAAATATGGAGGTTATTCTATTTTGCAAGCACAAACAGTATTATAAATGATTATATATGGAGGTTACTCTATTTTGCAAGCACCAACGCATAGGGGAGAGGGGAGAGGAGGAGAGGGGGAGGGGGAGCTCACGGGGCCGGTGGTGTGGACGGGTCGACGAGGTGGGGCGACGAGGTCCGGGTGGTGGTGGTGCGATGAGGTCCGGGTGGTGGTGGTGCTCCGGCGACGGTGGTGTTGACAGGGCGGCGTCCGGGCCACCGGCGACGAGGGCTGCGGGGCGATGGCGTCCAACAAGGTGGGGCAACAGGGAGAGCGGCGCCGAGGAGACGAGGACGGCGGGGCAGCGGCGTCGGGAGAGGAGAGGGCGGCGTCGCGGCGTCGGGGCGTCGCGGCGGAGACGAGGACGACGGGGCGGTGTCGAGGCGGCGTCGGGGCAGTGTCGAGGCGGCGTCGGGGCGGCGTCGAGGCGGCGGGGCAGCGGCGTCGGGAGAGGAAAGGGGAAGGGGATCGAGGGCGAGGGCGAGGGAGAGAGAGGGGATAGGTAATTTGGGCCGGCCGGGATATGGATGGGGGCGGCACAATACTAATGGCGCAGCACACCACAGTGCGCCATAAGTACATCCATACTAATGGCGCACCTCGCCCTGGTGCGCTATTAGTATTTTTTTTTTGATTTCTGCTCGAGCCAACAGGTTATCTTCCACCTGACCTGATCCACATCAAGTTCCCTCTACTAGCTCGACTGGTCAGCAGCCAGTTCTCACACCAGGAGGTCTTGGATTCGATTCCCAGGCTCCACAATTTTTTTATGCATTTAAAATGTTGTTTGATACTTATTTGTGTTTAAATATGTTCAAACTTGTTTAAATCATAACAGTAATATTTTTTTATAAGACAGTAATAATTTTTTTAAAAATATCATCAAACAGTAATGCCGGTGGAGCGGGGGAGGGTGCGGGGGGTGCGGGGTGTCGGCGGCGGCGGTTGAGTAGGGGAGGGGTGTGCGGGGGGTCGGCGGCGGCGGTTGAGTAGGGGAGGGGTGTGTGGGGGGTCGGCGGCGGCGGTTGAGTAGGGGAATCGAGGGTGCGGGGGGTCGGCGGCGGCGGCCGGTGGACCGGGGGGTGCTCGGCGGCGAGGGGGACCGGATCTAGCGAGGTGGGATAGCGATCGAGATGGAGGGGGATCGAGATCGAGTGTCCATGAAATTTAAAAATATTCATGATAGTTCAAAAAGTGCCCATGAAATACAATCGAGAAATTAAGTTTACGATTTAAATACAATCGATCTTAGCTAGCTATCTGTTCACAATCTTCTTGCCCTTCTTTTTAGCAAATGGAGTTCTTCTGTGGAACGGACGTCCTTTAGGTAGGGTGGTCCTGCTTCTTCTTGTGGTGTATGTTGCTACTTCATCATCGTCATCATGTTCGATCCTCGGGTTGCCGTACTTGTCGAAGTCTTGCTCATTGGCTACTCCATCCATTCCGATGATCTTCCTTTTGCCTCTCCTCACGACAACACGACTGGGCTTTGGCGGGTCGGTAATGAAGAAGCATTGGTCCACTTGGGAAGCCAGTACCCATGGCTCATTTTTCGCGGTGACGTTTGCGCCCGCGGTCTTGGATTTGGCTTCGGGTATAACCATGGTGGTGAAATATCGGTCTTATTTTAGGACGCTCTTGGCCCATCTGACACGGAACATCAGCACCTTCTCTCCAGCGTAGCTCAGCTCCCAGATCTCCTCGATCCTTCCGTAGTATCTGTCCTTGTCCTTACCGGTGTAGGATTCCATCGTTACCCCGGAGTTCTGATAACCATCGCTCTTCATGTCCTTGTCCTCGGTGTAGAATGTGTAGCCGTTGATATCGTACGCCTCATAGGTCATCAGGTTGTGCTCGGCGCCCTGTGACAAGGTGAATATGAGTTGTTCTTCCGCGGAAGAATCTTCATGTAAAGGGTACGACAGAAGCTTCTGCTTGAACCAACGCGTGAAACATGAGTTGTGCTCTTTGAGTATATCTCCGTCCGTCCTCTGTTGGCCTCGGTCATTGTACGTCTTCTCAATAAAGGTTTTGTGCTCTACCACCTAAGGATCGACCATGTCTATGTGTTGTAGCGCGACTAGGTTTGCTCTTTCAAAGTTGGCGAGTCGACCCTCGAAGTCGACATGCATTTCGCGGCGACCCTCACGGTGACCCCATCCAGCGAGCCTGCCGAGGTGCATGTTGACGGGCAGACCAACGGGGTTCACGATGCCTAGATAGTTCGTGCAGTAGGAGATGCACTCTTCGGTCAGAAAGCCCCTGGCTATACTTCCCTCTGGACGTGACATGTTCCGAACGTATCCTTTGATGACACCATTCATCCTTTCGAACGGCATCATGCTGTGCAGGAACGTCGGCCCGAGTTGGATGATATCCTCCATGATATGGACCAGCAGATGCACCATAACGTCGAAGAATGCGGGCGGGAAGTACATCTCAAGCTCGCATAGTATCACCACGATCTCTTCCTGTAGCCTTCTGAGTTGCCTCACGCCAATCGACTTCCGAGAGATGACGTCGAAAAAGTTGCATAGGCCAAATAGCGTTTCACGGACGTGCGCGTCCATGATCCCACGGATTGCAACTGGAAGTATCTGCGTCATCAGCACATGACAGTCGTGAGACTTCATCCCGCTGAACTTCTGCTTCGCTGGGTCTAGGTATCTGCTTATCTTCCCCGCGTAACCGTAAGGAAGTTTTACTCCTAGGAGGTAGGTGAAAAACTGCTCGATCTCCTCCTGACTTAGAGTGAAGCACGTGGGAGGGTAGTCATTTCCGGTCTTCTTGGCCTTTTTGCCTTTGCGACGACTTTCTGTGTCCTGCTTCGCCTCATCATCATCATCATCATTAGCGTGAAGCTCTTGCCTGATGCCCATTGATTTCAAGTCTGCCCTTGCTTTCGGCCCATCTTTGGTCCTCTCTGGCATGTTGAGCAGGGTACCAAGCAGACTCTCGCACACGTTCTTCGTGATATGCATGACATCAAGGCTGTGAGGCACACGGTGGATCTTCCAGTACGGCAAGTCCCAGAAAACAGACCTCGTTTTCCATACCTTCAGTAGCGGCTCTGGCGCCTTTCGCTTCTTTCCCGGCTCTGGCGCCTTTTGCTTCTTTCCCGGCAGTGGGCAGTCTTTCCAATTTTTGAACAGCTTGTCTATTTCCTCGCCGCTCCTCGTACACGGGCATTTTCGGGATTCGGTTTCACCATCGAACAGATCCTTGCGTTTCCTCCATGGGTCATCGTTGCGAAGCCACCTTCGATGTCCCATGAACATGGTTTTCGAAGACCCGGGATCTCTATCTAGCTGGCGATATGTTGTGTCATCCATGCACCTTACGCATCCAGAAAATCCGTGGACTACCTGCCCCGCGAGATATCCATAACCAAGATAGTCGTGCACTGTCATGAGCAGTGCGGCTCTCATAGGGAAATATTCTTTCTCTGCGGCGTCCCACGTATTGGCTGGCGTTTTCCACAGCGTGTCAAGCTCCTCTTTCAGCAGCCCCAAATACAGATTGATGTCGTTCCCTGGTTGTTCCGGCCCTTCAATTAGCATACTCATGTGAATGTACTTCCTCTTCATGCACAACCAGGGGGGAAGGTTGTACATCCACACAAACACAGGCCAGGTGCTATGTTTGCTTCTCTGGCTGCCAAATGGATTGACTCCATCGGTGCTCGTGCCCAGCATGATGTTCCTTGGATCGTTCCCAAATTCTGAGTCTTCGAAGTTCAACGCTTGCCACTGGCTCGCATCCTTAGGGTGACTCAGCATCTTGTCTTTTTTATCTATCTCCGGATCATTTGCGTCATCTTCTCGCTTCTTCTCCTCCCTATCTGCGTGCCAACGCAGGAGCTTTGCTACCTTAGGGTCCGCGAAATACCGCTGCAGACGAGGAGTGATAGGAAAGTACCACACCACTTTTCGAGGAGCTTTCTTCCTCTTCTTGTATCGAGTGACGCTGCACACCGGACATATGGTAGACTCCGCGTGCTCGTCCCGATAAATGATGCAATTGTTCATGCACACATGGTATTTCACGTGCGGTAAATCCAGAGGACACACGATTTTCTTCGCCTCCTCCAAACTGGTCGGGCACTTGTTCCCCTTGGGAAGACGTTCGTGCCAGAATGACATGTTCTCGTCGAAACATGCGTCGGTCATTTTGTGTTTTACCTTCATCTCCAAAGCCATGAGCGTTACTTTCACGCGGGTATCCTCGGGCCTGCATCCTTCATACAATGGAGTAACCGCGTTAACTCAAGTTGATCCATCTTGGCTTTCTCTCGGGCGGCAGCTCTTGCGTTATCCGTCTGCTTGAGAAACAGCTCTTGAATATGAGGGTCCTGCACCCAGCCCATCGATGGTCCAGCGTCGTCTGCTCCGTCGGCATCATCATCTTCATGATCATGCCCGTCGTCTTCTCCGGCATCTTCCTCATCATCATGTCCAGCATCTTCTACATGATGACTGTGTACAGCATCACTGTCGTGATCATCTCCTGGGGATTCTTCGTCTTCTCGCCCGCCCGAACCGCGGTGGTTGTCTTGCTGCCCTTCCTCATTTCTTGCCCGGCCCCCATGGACGACTTCGTAGTCATCTTCATCACCTTGCCACCGATAGCCATCCATGAAACCACGCAAGAGCAGGTGGTCCCGCACCTGCCCGGAATCCGGGTTTGCAATAAGGCTCTTCAGCTTGCATCTTCGACACGGACATCTTATCTCCGTCTCGTTCTTTTGAAGCATCTCGGCCTTCGCGGACCTCAAAAACCTATTCACGATGCCTTCGGTCATCGTGCGGACCATGGTCGCCTGCGGGGTAGAGCAAAATGATATTTTAGAACCAAGAAAAAATTTGGCATGACTTTCCCTAAAAATAGGACCAAAAAGAATGCTTAATGCCAAAATTCTCGCCGAAACGGAAATGAATCAACATTCCGGCAAAATATTGGCAACTATCGCATTTCAAATACCGGTACACCTCCAAACACAAACACATATGCAACACCACAAACATACATAGATCTAGCTAGGCCATAAAAAGTGCATGTGCACATTGTTGTAGGGAGAACAACATAAATATAGCTTCCCCACTTACTTACCTATCAAAACAAGGTAATTTAACCACTTAATTTGAATGAATCTATGGTGGAAATGAGGTGAAAAAGAGGAGGCACCCGAGACAAGGAGGAGGTGGAGAGAATGAAGTGGGGAGAAAGTGAGTGTGGGTAGGAGAGGCTGTCCAAAATATCTTGTTGCTGCCCACTTACTAATGGCGCACCAGCACTAAATACGCCATTAGTAATCCAGGTTACTAATGGCGCACCTACTGGCGGTGCGCCATTAGTAGTTTTGCAAAAAAAACATACTAATGGCGCACTGTTCTACAGTGCGCCAGTACTAGTTTAAACTAGTAATGGCGCACGGTTGTACAGTGCGCCATTAGTAGTATTGCAAAAAAAGGAATAAAAAATATAATAAAAAAAACAACTTTAGTGGCGCACTTTCCGACGGGTGCGCCATTACTAGTTACAACTAGTAATGGTGCACTGTGTCTGGATGCGCCATTAGTATGTTTGGACAGGCGCACCAGTTCAAAAAAAATTGATACTAATGGCGCACCTTGGGCCAGGTGCGCCATTAGTAGTTTCAACTCTAATGGCGTATCTGAAGGTGGTGCGCCATTAGTATATACTAATGGCACACCCCTTGTCTAGTGCGCCATTAGTGTCAATCCCATCTATAGCCCTTTTTCTAGTAGTGGAGGACTTTGAGCGAAAATCATCAAGTGAGGAAAAACCCCAAACCCAAACACCTACAAACCCAAGTGATTGAGCATCACTGAAGAAATTGATCCTGCGTGGATCCGACGCTTGTTACCTTTGAAGACTGTGCTTCTTCCAGACGGTTAGGCGTCAAGGTCTAGAGCATCCAAGAGGAATTGTGGATCGCCGAGTGACCAAGTCTGTGAAGGTTTGGAAGTCGCCTGAAGACTTACCACGAGTGATTGGACGGGATCTATGTGATCTTAGTTCAAGGAGAATACGGTGAGGATTGGGTGTCCTAAGCTGCGTGCTCAACGACTGGGTGTCCGGGACTGTGTCTCCTCGAGTTTAAATACTCAGCCGCTCCAACCAGACGTACAACTAAGACAGCAGTTGGAACTGGTCTACCAAATCATTGTTTTCCTCAACCCTTTCATTTCCTCATTACTGTGTTGAGTGTTTGTTCATATCTGTGTTTGAAGACTTTGACTGAAGACTTTCTCAATTTCCTCAGTTCAATTTCTTCAGTCTGTTTGTCTTCATCTTGTGTTATCCTGTGATTACGCTTTCTGTACTCTGTGCTAGTCTTCATTTCATCATGATGACCATGCTTGTATTCTGTTATGCTTACTTCTGAGTACTTATTCTGCTGCTAATAGTTCTTCGTTAAGGCATTTCCTCACCGGCAAATTCCTTAGTGAAGAATTCATAAAAATCGCCTATTCACCCCCCCTCTATTCGACATAACGCACTTTCAATTGGTATCAGAGCAAGGTACTCCCTTGTTCTGTGTGATTGTGGTTTAACCGCCTGGAGTTTTAGTTATGTCGACCGCAGGTATGAAGAAAGTGACATGCCCTATCTTTGACGGTCATGATTATCCCAAGTGGAAGGCCATGATGAGGAAGCGCCTCATGGCAAGGGACAGCGAGCTATGGACCGTCACTGAGATTGGTCTTACTGATCTATGCAAGTCGGCAAACGCAGATGATATTCGCAAATACACTCGACTTGACTGCATGGCGAAGGATATCATCTGTTCCTGTCTATCCAGAGATCAATCCAGGCGCATTATGCATCTTTGCAATGCAAAGCTTATCTGGGACCGAATCTCCAACGTCTATGAAGGTCATCGAACCCGTCATGATCCTTGGTTTGAGGACTTCAAGGAATCTCTCAAAACGATGACTTTCGAACCAGAATCATCATCTTCTGCATCATGTCTCATGGCAAAGGGTGTCGAGGTAACCGAATGTTCCTCATCTGAATTTAGTGACTGTGAATCTGATGATGATGAATCTGATGATGATATTGAACCTAGCTATACCAAACTTGTTTGCATTGCCACCAAACAACAACATGCCTTGGAAAAGGTTCAAAACATGCTAGACAAAAGTGATGATATGTTGGGTGAAGAAATGGATCACACTAAAGCCCTGACTGAAAATCTTCAGAGACTTCAGTCTAGGTTTGATAACCTTCAAAGTCATCATAACACTCTCTTATCGGATCATGAGAAACTTTCTTATGAATTTCTTCAAAGAAAGCAAGATCTTGAGAAGCTAAGAGTGAGATATGAAGATCTTCGTAAGGAGCGCGATTCATTACTTGCTCAACAAATCAGCACTTCTCAGGAAGAATTTGTTCCTCCATGCTTAAAATGCATTGAACGTGTTGTTAATTCTTCACCTGAATGTTCAAATGCTTCAACTGTTACAAATTCTTCACCTGCCTCTGCTATCACTAATTCCTCATCTGAGGACATTGCTAGTATCACTGACGATGCAGGGCTGAAGGAATTGTACACGACAGGCATGTACAAAAGCCTCAAAGGGCATCAGATTCTTGGTGATGTGCTCAAAAAGCAGATCCTCAATAGAAACCCTAGGAAAGAGGGTATTGCCTTTGAGAGGAAACTTAATGCTGATGGAACATATTGGAAACCTGAGCAGTACCCCAAAACCTCATGGGTTGCTGCAAAGGGACCTCCAGTTGATCCATCCATGTTATCTGGCTTTACATGTGAATCTCCTCATTCTTCTGATGAGTCATTTGACTCCAACTATAAACTGTTCAAAAATCAGAATGGTGAAGTATTTGCTAGATATGTTGGGACTAACTGCAGGAACGGTTCCCCTATGAAGAAAATCTGGGTTCCCAAAAGTTATGTTGAAAGTCTTCAGGTGAATGTCCTCATGACACCACCTGAGAAGCATAGGAACCCCAGATCAAAATCTTCATATGGACCAAATTCTTCATATGGATCCAAGTCCTCATACAGACAAAATTCCTCACGTGGATCAAATTCCTCAACTGGATCAAAGTCCTCTTATGATCATCATCGTGCTAACAACTCTGTTTCGCAGGGTAGAGCTAAGGGCTATGAATATGCACATTATTCTTCAAATCATTATGTTCATAAGTCCACGAAGAATTTCTCTGCTTACCCTAACCCCTCTTACGTGAAACGAAATGGTTTGGCTTCTATGCCACTATTCTCGTATGGTGCTCGCAGAGTGATGAACTGTTTGCCACCCCTTCAGATGTGGGTGGTGAAGAAAAAGAACTAATCTCTTCTGCAGGGTCAGGTCTCCAGACGTGCCTTAACGTCTGAAGAATTTGCTGGGGACCTGACAAAATTGCCTGAAAGGACGCAGGCTAACCATGATGAAATGAACTTCCATTTCACACGTCCTCATACTGCTATATCTGTTTACTGCTTGATGAAATTCATCTGATGAGCTTAATATCATATTCTTCACTGATGAAGCATATGAGATTGTAAGTTACACTAATTCATCTGCAGGATGATCAACCCAAAACCACTGAATGGGTCCTCGATAGTGGATGTACAAATCACATGACTGGTGACAAGAATCTTTTGATGGATGCTCCCTTATCTCCGTCACATCTGAAGCATATCATCTTTGCTGACAAAGGCAAAAGTCAGGTATTGGGCCTTGGTAAGGTTGCGATCTCTAAGGACAAACACATGGACAAAGTCATGCTTGTTGAGTCCTTAGGATACAACCTCATGTCAGTCTCAATGCTTTGTGATCTTGATATGGTTGTTTTCTTTGGCAAGTATCGCTGTGTTGTGATTATGGAAGCTGACAATTCCAAAGTCTTCGAAGGCTTTAGGAGAGGAGATTTGTATATTGTTGATTTCTCTACAGGACCACAACCAGCCGTGTGTCTACTTGCAAAAGCTTCAGAAGGCTGGCTATGGCATCGACGAATTGGTCACGCAGGCATGAGGAATTTGCACATGCTTGCGAAGAAGAAGCATGTCATTGGCATTGAGAATGTCAAATTCCTCAAGGATCACTTATGCGGAGCCTGTGAAGCTAGAAAAATGACCAAGGCCAAGCATCCACCGAAGACTATCATGACCACTACTCGTCCATTCGAATTGCTTCACATGGACCTCTTCGGACCTAATCATTACTCAGCATTCTCTAATGCTGCATCTCTATATGGTTTTGTCATTGTTGATGATTACTCTCGATATACATGGGGACACATTGTTACTTACAAACATGAAGTGCAGGAAGTCTTCAAACGATTCTCCTTGAGGGCTTCAACCAACTTTGGTGTGAAGATCAAACACATCAGAAGTGACAATGGAACTGAGTTCAAGAATTCCGGTCTTGATGACTATCTTGATGAACTTGGTATTACTCATGAGTTATCTGCTCCTTATACTCCTCAGCAAAATGGCATCGTGGAGCGCAAGAACAGAACTCCTGTTGAGATGGCTCGCACTATGCTTGATGAATACAAAACGCCTCATCGTTTTTGGATTGATGCAATTGATACTGCGTGCCACATCATCAACAGAGTATATCTTCACAAATTCTTCAAGAAGACGGCCTATGAATTCCTCACTGACAAGAAACCCAATGTGAGTTATTTCAAAGTCTTCGGTGCAAAATGCTGGATTAGAGATCCTCACCACAATTCTAAATTTGCACCGAAAGCACATGAAGGTTTTATGCTTGGTTACGGAAAGGACTCGCACACCTACAGAGTCTTCAACATCGCTCTTCACAAGATTGTTGAAACTGTAGATGTGCGGTTCGATGAAACAAATGGCTCGCAAAGAGAGCACCTACCTTCTATGTTAGATGAACCAGCACCTGAGGATTCTATCAAATTCAAGGCAACTGAGGATGTCATTCCTACTGAAGAATCTGCTGAAGAATTCATTCCAGTACGCAAAGAACGTCGAGCTGACGCACCTAAAGATAATGCTGAAGACAATGGTGCTAAGGAAAATTATCAAGTACCTCGACGACAACCAGCTCATCCTCGCGTTGCAAAAGAAGTACAAGTTGACAAGATCATCGATGACATTGAAGCGCCAGGTCCTCTCACTCGCTCAAAAGCTTCACATTTATCTAACTTTTGTGGGCACTATGCTTTTGTCTCTATCACAGAGCCCACTAAGGTAGATGAAGCATTTTTGGAGCCGGAGTGGATTCAGGCTATGCAAGAAGAATTACATCAGTTCGAGCTCAACAATGTCTGGGAACTGGTCAAACGTCCAGATCCTCGCAAGCATAATATCATTGGCACAAAGTGGATCTACCGCAACAAGCAAGATGAAAATGGCCTTGTGGTAAGGAATAAGGCACGGTTGGTAGCTCAAGGCTACACACAGGTTGAAGGAATTGATTTCGATGAAACTTTTGCACCTGTTGCTAGACTTGAGGCTATTCGCATATTACTTGCTTATGCTAATCATCATGATATCATCTTATATCAAATGGATGTGAAAAGTGCATTCCTCAATGGTAAGCTTGAGGAAGAAGTATATGTTGCTCAACCCCCAGGTTTTCAAGACCAAAGAATCCTGACAAAGTCTTCAAACTTAATAAGGCCCTCTATGGCTTCAAGCAAGCCCCTCGGGCGTGGTATGATACATTGAAGGAATTCTTCGTGAAGAATGGCTTCACACCCGGTTCACTCGACCCTACTCTCTTTACTAAATCATATGATGGTGAACTGTTTGTGTGCCAAATATATGTTGATGATATTATCTTTGGCTGTACTGACCAACGTTATAGTGATGAATTTGCCTATATGATGAGTGAAGAATATCAAATGTCTATGATGGGAGAGTTGAAATTCTTCTTAGGTCTTCAAATTCGTCAACAGCGCAATGGCATATTCATATCTCAGGAGAAATACCTCAAAGATGTACTGAGGAAATTCGGCATGCAAGATTGCAAAGGCGTCAAAATTCCTATGCCCACAAAAGGCCATCTATGCACTGATGAAAATGGTATTGACTTCGATCATAAGGTATACCGCTCCATGATTGGCTCTTTATTGTACTTATGTGCATCTAGGCCAGATATAATGCTTAGTGTTTGCATGTGTGCCCAACTTCAAGCTGCACCGAAGGAATCACACCATAAGGCTGTGAAGCATATTCTTCGATATCTAGCTCACACACCAACACTAGGATTATGGTACCGCAAGGGCACTGTTTTTGATCTCATTGGATATTCTGACTCTGACTATGCTGGTGATCGTGTGGACCGCAAGTCAACTTCTGGCACTTGTCATTTCCTCGGACGATCTTTGGTCTGTTGGTCCTCGAAGAAACAGAACTGCGTATCACTGTCTACTGCGGGAGCTGAATACATTGCTGCTGGCTCTTGCTGTGCTCAACTGCTTTGGATGAAGCAAACGCTCAAGGACTATGGTGTCAACGTGAAGAATGTGCCTCTCCTCTGCGACAATGAGAGTGCCATCAAGATTGCTCACAACCCAGTTCAGCACTCGAAGACAAAGCACATTCAGATTCGTCATCATTTTCTTCGTGATCATGTGTTGAAGGGCGACATCTCCATCGAGCACGTGAAGACTGAAGAACAGCTAGCTGATATCTTCACTAAGCCCTTGGATGAGAAGAGATTTAGCAAGTTGCGGTGTGAGCTAAATATCTTAGAATCTTCGAATGTTCTTTGAAAAGGACACACATCCTAACACTTATGCAAAATTGATGACTTAGATGTGCAACACATGAAGAAACGTTTTTCTTCAATCAATGAAGAATAACACTCTAAGTGTGAAGAAATTAATGAAGAATTTGATTCTCAGAACCCTACGACAATTGTACGCGGTGTCTGAAATCATCATTCTTATACGGTGGGTCACGCCACCACAAAAAGTTGAAAATCTTCAATTTGAGTTTTTCCTCAGTTTTGAAATTCTTCAGTTTTTCAAATTCTTCAACTTTGCAAAATCTTCAGTGTTTCCTTCATTTTTCTTCATTGGCTATATATATATATGAGTTTATGTCCTCTACAGCATTCACTTATCGCTATTTCTTCAAGTTGCTTTTTCTGCTAAGTGAATGTGATCGGACCCTTCCCCCTCTATGCTATAGTCAACCCAATCTATTCACAAATTCTTCATGTGCGTTCTATTTGAAACTCATTCAAAATCTTCACTATGTCCTTGTCAGCTGAAGAAATTGCGAACGAAACATTAAAACAAATCTTATCCAAATTTTCGGTTTTGCCGCTCAAACTATTCCGCATCCCATGATGCATTATTCTATTCACCCACGATCGCACACGATCTCCACTACACAGTACGTGGGTGACACATGTCGTGAGAAGGAGAATGGTCAGGGGCACGTTCGTCCCAAATCTTCGGGCGAACAGTTTTTCACCATGTCTATAAATACCTCTCTCCCCTTCCTCACTTCATTTACTCCGCTTGACCTCTCCCGCTCGAGCTCCTCAAACCCTAGCACCGCCGCTACTCCATCGCCGCCGGTGAGGAAGAGCTTCGCTGCCTCGACCTCGTCGCCGTCGTACTCACGCCGACCGCGGAAATCTTCACTCCGCCGCTGCTGTAGCTGTCTTCCTCCGCCGAGTTAGGGCAAGGAAGATCTAACCTGATGAACTTCCCATCTGTTCTTCGCAGTTCGTCGTGTTCTTCACTTCGGGTAATTAAAAGTTACTTTTATTACTCACTCTGATTCTCAAACTTTCCTGAAAATCTTCAAAGGTGTTTATTCTTCAAATCTTCACACACAAACACCTCACTAGTTATATGCTCTTCATTCGTTTCTCTAAGAAATCATTTTTCTTCAAGATTCCTCAATTGTGTGGATCTTCGATCTGTACAACTCTGGAACCTAAGACAAGAACGCTTAGTGAAATTCCTCAAGGTTCATCTGGTCAAATTCCTCAAAACTTGTTCTTTTTGAAAAACCTTCTCAGAATGCATATGACCTCTCCGAATTCCTCGCACCTGTACTCTGTTCACAGGTACTCATGTCTGCTGCTGAATCACCAGGTTCTCATCAACTTAACTCATTTGCAGCGTTCCTCGAAGAAAAACTGCATACTTCTTCAGAGAACTCAATTGTTCAAATTCCTCAACTGAAGAATATGGCAGACGGTAAGAAGCCGCAGAAAGGAGGAAAGAAACCTGAGGTTATGACTGTATTTGAAATCCCTAAGGAAATATATGCTGACTATTGCACACATGATGAAGCAAAATTTCGCAAAGAAAACAAAACTCAGCGCAAGGTGCGTTCAGAAGATTGAACGGAGATGGGCAAGGGAATGGAGGGAATACAGATATGTGACTCCAAAGTACATGAAGAAATTCGCCCTCAATCCTCCATGCCCAAGAGTTCCATTGGCACCTGGCCAAGTAGCTGACCCCACAAGCATCAAACGTGGTGAGGACTTTCCTGAAGAATGGGCTAAACGCCAAGATAAATTGGCAAGACAAGCCAAGGAGGCAGTGAAGAAATTCAATGAGGATTCTGCCACTGCTACTGCTACTGAGGCCTCAGTCAAACCGAGGAAATCCATGCCAAAGAAGCCTGCTCGTAAGCCAAGTGCTTCACCAACAGCGCCCTCACGGCCAACTTCCTCAGCAGCGCCCTCACGGCCAACTTCCTCAGCAGTGCCCTCACGGCAAATTCCTCACACTGCTACTGCTCCACCAAAGTCCTCAGCTCCTGTGCATCTGACTACATGTCAAAGGACTGCTGGTTTCTCGATTGCCTCTGGTGTCTCAGCAAGTTACTCAGCTACACCAATTTCATAATCTGGCCCGACTCTGCTGAAGACCAAAGCAACAGCTGGACGAGGTCCTCGGCCAAGTCCAAAGAAGAAACAGGTCGCATTCCATGTGCCTTCTGATGATGAACTTGCAGAAATCATCAGAGACAGACAAGTGAAGGCCGCTAGAGCCAAAGGCACATCTGTGCCACTGCTGTTGGATCCGAGGAAAATCCTCGATTATATTGATCTCTGGCACAAGGATCCAAACACTCCTATGCCTGATTTTCATCTGACCGCTGGTCAAAGTCATATGCTGACCCATTTCATCACTGAAGAGAAATGGAAGTATGAAAAGGCAAGAGAGATTAAGAAAGCTCAATACAGAAAGGAGAAGCTCCTGAAGAAAAACATTGTCAGAATGACACCTGAGGAACTTCTCCAGGCTCAGTCTGAAATTCAAGCCCTCAGCAAGGATTTTGATGCCTACTATGCTGATTGGCAAGGAGCCAAAGTCAAATTCGTCAACCTGACGAAGAAATTCACCAATGTTGCTGCTCCAACGCAACATGAAATTCCTCTGGCTGAAGCCTCAGCTCAGCCGACTGAAGAACATTGCAGCACCACTGATGAAGTTCAGGCTGCTGATGAAAATACCAGTTCCAGGGCTGATGATCCCATTCCAGCCGCTGAAGAAATTGCCAGGGCATCCACTAGTGGTGCGCCTGAAGAAACTGAACAAGTCAGGGCAACTGCATCAGTTGCACCTAAAGAAATTCAACCAGATTCCTCAGCTCCATCTGCACCTACACCAACTCCAATTCTTCCATGTGCATTTGATGTGAAGAAGACCAAGGCTGCAGAGCGAGCTGCAGTGAAGAAAAGGAAGGCATCAACTGTGTCAAATTCTTTGGCTGCGAAGAAAATGAAGCCAATGACCAGCTCACTTGAAAATCCAATTGATGTTGTTCCGATTTCCTCCATGCCATCAAAGGACATTCTTCCTTTTGGAGAAGACTATGAGTCCCAATCGGATCAGATGAAGAACATCATTCTGCTGCTTCGTCAGAGCAGATTGATGAAGAAATTGAAGTGGACGCAATCCCTTCAATGCCAGTCATTTCCTCACCTATGCCTCAGTTCACAGCTGAAGAGGCTGGTGTTGAGGAAATTGAAGATGAAGATGTGGATATAGGATGCACCACACCTGTGATGAATGATGACTTTTGGGAAAGTCAGCATCCCAATACTCCTCTCTTCACCCCGATACAACAGATTCCTCAGTTCCCTGCACCAAAAGTTCAAATGGGATCTGAAGAAACTCAACCCACTCTCTCTGTGCATGAAGAAATTCCAGCCACTAGTGCTGATGAACCTGCTGCTGCTGATCCTCAGACTGCACCTCTTGAGGAACAAGAAATTCCTCAGCCTGAAGAACCTGAGCTCGCGATTCCTGAGGTGGTGATGCAACTCACTAACACCCCTCTGCCAAAGCAAAAGAATCTGTTCTCAAGCAAACAGAAGTTCAAGGCTGAAGATTTCTTTGCCGAGCACGTATTCTTCACTGACTATAATCCATATGATTCTGCTCACATAAGGAAGAGGCGTTTCTAGACTGCCAGCCAAGCCAATTTCTATTCCTTAGTGCTCTTCAACAAAGACAAAGTCTTCGATCATGCACATATTCCTCATGTGGACATGGAGTCTCTGCCCGGCTTTGAGCCAGTCCTCAGTGTTCTTCACGACGCAGGACTTCTGAATTTCTGCATTGATATCTATGACTGGAATGAGAACTCATTCTTCAATTCTATGCAACTCTGCACATCACCGGAGTCGCTGAAGACGTGAACACATGGGTATTAGACTGGATGTCTGAAAATACTCACTACAAAGCACCAGCAACTGAATTGCTTCATGCTCTACCACTCAGTCCTCCAGTTGATGATGCTCATTGTATCTACAACGAACCAGAACTTTCAAATCACTATATGCAAGTGCTGATGAAGCCTTTGAAGCCAAGGCAGGCCCCAAGAACCAAATTCCTCGTCAAGGAATTATTGTATGTGCCTCGGACTGTCTATCGAATTCTGCCGAAGACAATGAGTCCTATCAAAGGCCACGAATCAAATGATGAAGAAGTCGTTGGCATCATGAAGAATACGCTTTTCAACATCATTCACGGCGTTACCGTCAACTTCCATGATTTCTTCATGAGGACTCTGGCCAATATTGCTATGTCACCATTCGAGCTGAAGCCCTATGCTCCTTGGATTATGAGATTCATCAGGGCAAGATCTTCACTAAATTACAAAGCTGACACTCTGAACCACGGTAGCTACTTGCCTCCCATTGAAGTCCTCAAACGGACAGTTTCATCAGCTGATGATAAAGGCAAGGCCGCTGCTGTGATAGATGAAGGCATTCGTCCATTGGATGGTTAATTTCGCAAGGCTGCATCTTACTCCACCAATGACAATTCTGCCACACATGACTCTGCCGCAAATACCTCAGCCAAGCAAAATCCTCAAGCCATAGCAGCCAGGGTGATGACTGACTGTGAGTTACTCCTCAGTCTTCATCAGAAGGTTGATCGCAATCATAAATGGGTCAAGCGTCAGTTTGGTTCAATTCTTCACAACATGACCTCAACACACAATGCAGTGAAGAAGAACCACTACTACCTCCATGAAACCTTCAACCGTACCTGGGCTGTTCTCTCTCATGTCTACAGCGCTGCAGATCTGAAGAATATGGGTCTCAAGGAAGAATTTGACTGGTCTGCACCTCCACCGAAGAAATTCAAGAAGGTCAAAGTTCCTTCCTTGGTGGCCAGCTCTTATTCTTCATCGCGTGACACTGATGAGTATGAAGATTTGGACGACACTGCGGCAGGCCCTACTACAACAAACAACCCCGACAACGCTGGCACTCCTCCATCGACTTGAAATTCTTCAGGGGCGTTAGTCCTCAGTTTCAATCCTTTTGGTCATTTGATGACAAAGGGGGAGAAATCTGAGTTAGTCTTCAAGCGGGTCTATATTAAAGGGCATTTTTTTAAGTTACAACTCTCGTTCTTCTGAGACTTTTATTTGGATCGAGTTGTAATCTTAAACCCGATGGTTCACTGATACTTTTGTTGCATTATGCTCTGCATGCTTATTTCCTCGTTAATGACATTGCACGCATGCTAAATCTCATCAGGCACGATATTTCATCATGCATTTCAAATTCTTCATATTATATATCAAATGCGTGTATGAATTACAAGATATAGGGGGAGATCTCCATGATTCAACTCTTCAAATGTGCAATGCTTCAAAAGCAAATTCCTCACTATGCACATCTTCAAGGGGAGTTCTTCTATATCTTGTAATCAAATTCCTCAATATCAGTGTATACACTTCATATATTTATCCCCGTTGAAAACTTAACCTATGTTGTCATCAATCACCAAAAAGGGGGAGATTGTAAGTGCATCTAGTGCCCCTTAGTGATTTTGGTGTATTGAAGACTTATAGGTTAAGGGACTAATGCGTTTGTGAGTGTACACAGGTCTATAAGTCTATGAGGAGTTTGATATTTACAGAGAAAGTCGACCCCTAAAAATGAAGTTCTTCAACTGAAGACTTTGATATTCTAAAGACTTTCTGAAGACTTTGAAAGTGAAGAAATTGGTGTGACCTTGAAGACTTGGTATTCATTTGTGGAACATGAAGCGTGAAGACTTTTGTTTTCGTAGTTTCATTTTCTCTTTCTTGAGTCATAGGAAACACCGTACTGTTAAAGGGGGTCGAGGAAATACTAAGGAAAAATTTCCATGTGATGCTCAACTCAAAATCCTACACCTACCAATCCCTTTGAGTGAAGCCTTTGGAAATCTCATGCAGTTCAGTCACTTTCTTCAGTGATAGAGACGAAGTTCTTCTGGTCGCTGATGAATTTGTTCTGACTGAGGAGTTAGGAATTCGCCAGTGCGAATTACCTACACAGTGAGGAACATGATAGCCCTGAGGAATTTGAGAGTCAAATTTCCGACCGTTGCTGTGCTGCGCGCCAGCTGTCCCAAAATATCTTATCCACCTAACAGTCATATCATTGAGGGGCATTTATGTCTTATCATGTGGGGCTGCTCCCTAGGCTATAAATAGCCGCCCCCTCCAACCACTAGCTGGTTGGCTGCTCCGAGAGAACTTGACACTTGTCATTTGAGAGCAACCCATCCTCCGAGGACTTTGAGCGAAAATCATCAAGTGAGGAAAAACCCCAAACCCAAACACCTACAAACCCAAGTGATTGAGCATCACTGAAGAAATTGATCCTACGTGGATCTGATGCTTGTTACCTTTGAAGACTGTGCTTCTTCCAGACGGTTAGGCGTCAAGGTCTAGAGCATCCAAGAGGAATTGTGGATCCCCGAGTGACCAAGTCTGTGAAGGTTTGGAAGTCGCCTGAAGACTTACCACGAGTGATTGGACGGGATCTGTGTGATCTTAGTTCAAGGAGAATACGGTGAGGACTGGGTGTCCTGAGCTACGTGCTCAGCGACTGGGAGTCCGAGACTGTGTGTCCTCGAGTTTAAATACTCAGCCACTCCAACCAGACGTACAACTGAGACAGCAGTTGGAACTAGTCTACCAAATCATTGTCTTCACCAACCTAACTGGTTCTATTTCCTCAACCCTTTCATTTCCTCATTACTGTGTTGAGTGTTTGTTCATATCTGTGTTTGAAGACTTTGACTGAAGACTTTCTCAATTTCCTCAGTTCAATTTCTTCAGTCTGTTTGTCTTCATCTTGTGTTATCCTGTGATTACGATTTCTGTACTCTGTGCTAGTCTTCATTGCATCATGATGACCATGCTTGTATTCTGTTATGCTTACTTCTGAGTACTTATTCCGCTGCTAATAGTTCTTCGCTAAGGAATTTCCTCACCGGCAAATTCCTCAGTGAAGAATTCATAAAAATCGCCTATTCACCCTCCCCTCTAGTCGACATAACGCACTTTCATGAACCTTAAGTGTGTAGACCCTACGGGTTCGGGAGACATGCAGACATGACCGAGACGCCTCTCTGATCAATAACCAACATCGGTATCTGGATACCCATGTTGTCTCCCACATGCTCCTCGATGATCTCATCGGATGAACCACGATGTCGAGGATTCAATCAATCCCGTATACAATTCCTTTTGTCAATCGGTACGTTACATGCCCGAGATTCGATCATCGGTATCCCAATACCTCGTTTAATGTCGTTACCGGCAAGTCACTTTACTCGTACCGTAATGCATGATCCCGTGACCAGACACTTGGTCACATTGAGATCATTATGATGATGCATTACCGAGTGGGCCCAGAGATACCTCTCCATCATACGGAGTGACAAATCCCAGTCTCGATTCATGTCAACCCAGCAGATACTTTCGGAGATACCCGTAGTTCACCTTTATAGTCACCCAGTGTCGGGGGTTGGATACGACATATGCCAAAGGATGGCTTATCATGGTGGGAGCGAGTAGAACATCGCCGGTGCCTGGAAGCGGGATGAGGCGAAGACATGCACGCCGGCGGAACTTACCCAGCTTCAGGGCTCTCCTAGGAGATAACACCCCTACTGCTGCTCTACGGGGTCTCCGCATGATCACTAAGGTAAAGTGACTACAATGGTGCTCCTGGAGCTGTTTCGGGAGGCAGGAAAGGGCAAGGCTAGCTCTCTCCTCCCTGTGCTATCTGGTCTATCTCTCTCTAGGTCCGAACCCTTTGCATGGGTGCCCCGGGGGTTTATATAGGCCTACCCCCCGGGGGTACAATAGTAATCCGGCTGGGCGCGGGTCCCAGCCGTCTGTCTCTCAGGCCGCCGTCCTCCCCGCCGGCTTCTGGGGCCCGCCGACTGGTGGGTCCCGCGGACAGGCTTGACACTGTAGCGGCACTCTTGATGACGCAGGCTTGGTAATTGGGTCGTGGCAAGAGTGCATCCGTCTATTGGGCGATCACTGTCGCCATTCCCCATCCTATCTGGTTAATGGCCCGTGGGGCCCTGGGGAGGAGTCGGCCGACTCCAGGGAGGCCGACTCCCACAGGTCCGTCTTCGGGGCGCTCAGGCCGCCTTCGGCCCACCCACTGACAGGCGGCCCCGCCGCCTTCGGGTCGTACAGGCCGGCGTCATGGGCATAGTGCGCCGCGCACTGTGGCTGAGGTCAGGGCAGGCATGGCAACAGTGTCGCGCCTCGCCGGAGATCTTCCAGCGATACGGCTCACTGTAGCCATGCCGGCCCTTCGTAAGCAGGAGGGAACGGCCACGCCGTGACCGTACCCCGCATTGTACTTTGAGATGAGGGAGGAGTCATGGGCCGACTCTCCATAGTCGGCCTCTCTGGAGGTCGCCAACTTGGAGTCGGCTTATCGCGGAGTCGCCGTCCGGGACTCGGCTTGTCTTGGAGTCGCCGTCTGGGACTCGGCATATTTTGGAGTTGCTCCTGGGACTCGGCCTGAGGGGCGCGGCCTGCCCCGATGTCTTGAAAGGTCCTGGGACTCGGGTTAGCCTACCCGTGGCCCATTACTCCGACAGTAGTCCCCGAAGCTGGTGAAGCCCTGCGGACGCTGCATTGTGGGGCTTCAACTGTTTCAACCTTCCAGGAGCGGACTCTGGAAGTCGGTTGCCGTCTTCCCTTGGGCCGACTGTCGAGAGTCGGACGTTTTTTAGCGAAGAGCCGCAGCTCGTCGCGGCGGGAAACCAGGCGGCGTGCCTGATACGCTTCCCCGCAGCCATCAGGGCGGTCCTATCGCGTGGTGCCACGTGGAGAGGACAGTCTGCCTGCCCACGCACACGACGGGACGGGCCGTCAGGCGGGGCCCGCCACTACCGTGCCTCGGCATATGAACGGATATGTTTTGGCCGTGGACGGTTGATTTTCCCACATCGTTATTGCGCGCAGTAACTTCATGGGGTAAATCATGGGGCGGCGTGGGGCATCGTGCGTAGTTAATCCCACGCCCGCCCCCTCGGCTTCTCAGCCCACAGGGCTATAAGTAGGCGGGGGGGAGCGGAGCGGCACAGCACGCGCGCCCTTCTTCCCCGCTCCCCCGCCTCATCTTGCCTTCTCTCCCTCTTGCCTCCGCCGTTGAGCAAGAGCACTCCACACCACGGCGATGAGCTCTTCCTCCGCCGCGGCCCCCGTCGTGCGCTCCGGCGTGTGGGATGGCTCAGAGGTAGAAGAGGAACACATCGAGTTCCTCCGCCGGACACGCCGTCTCCCCAGCGCGGACCTCGTGCGCACCGACTCCGCGCCGGAGGAGGGCGAGCGGGTCATCTTCTGCTCACACCTCATGCGCGGCCTGGGGCTGCCGGCGAGCGGCTTCTTCCGCTCGTTCTTGGAGTTCCACAGCCTTCAACCACACCACCTCACTCCGAACACGGTGGTGTTGCTCTCTGCCTTCGCCACTCTGTGCGAAGGTTTCCTCGGCATTCTCCCCACCATCAAGCTGTGGGGAGAATTATTCTCTTCTAAGCTCGGCATGCACGTCGCCGGCGTGCCGGCTCAGTGCGGCGCCTACATCGCGGTGCGGCGCTCGACGGCCGACAACCCCTTTCCTCCCATCACGCTGATCAAGTCGGTGAAGATGTGGCAGCACTCATACTTCTCCATGAAGAACCTCGCCTCCGACAACGACTGGGTCAACCTGCCGCCTTACAACGCCGCCACCCTAACTGGGAGGCTCCCCAGCTGGTCTCACCGAGTCAAGACGCTGACTCCCGCCGGAGCCGCCGCCATAGCACGACTCCGAGTCTTGACGCAGTCGGAGGGTCTCGTCAGGGCCGACTTGCTGGCCGCCTTCATGGCGCGCCGAGTTCTCCCGCTCCAAGGTCGGCCTCACCTGATCTGTCAGATGTGCGGCCTCCGAGACACAAGTCGGATGAGCACCAAGGAGATGCCCCGGAGGGAGGTGGCGAACTTGGTGAACCACATCGCGCACTGCGAGTTCGAGGAGGACTGGCAGTTCGGCAAGGAGCCGTACTCGCGCGACAACCCCCCACCAGTGGTAAGTCGCGTCCCCATATTGTTTTGTCTTCTTTGCGGCCGACTCCGGCTTTTGACTCTTGTCGGTTTCTTCTGAGCTAGAATCCTCTTATGCAGCCTGCCGCCGGCGCCACGAGACAGCCCCGCGAGTACGTTCCCGATCGTGCAGAGAGCGACGTCGACGACCCCGACTTGGGGGCGGTGGCGATGGAAGCCAACGCCGAAGGCGGGGGAGAAGGAGCAGAAGGTGACTGCAGGCCCTCGTCCACCTTCGCCGACTGGCCTAATGACGACACCGACATGGAGGTCGCCCCGCGCCACCAGTCGAAGGTCGGTTCCTCCGCCGGCCAAGGCGGTTTGAAGAGGCGTCACGCCGGGCCGAGTGCGCTCGGCGTTAAGTTGAAGAAGATAAAGGGGGCGGCCACCACGACCAGATGGGAGGAGGCGGCCGCGAAGGCCAACCGCTTCCGAAGGGAAGTGAGAAGGCCGCCGCTAGTCTCTGCGTAAGTCTTTATGCTTTTTTATTTTCCTTCGTTGAATCTTGTCCGAGTATTCTTTCATACTCCCTCCATTCTTGTTCAGGGCCCCTCTTTCCCAGAGAGTCGCCGTCCCCTCCGTCATGGGGTTGGCAGAGACGTACGCCAATACTCGACGGGCCGACCCGCCGCCGACCTCCGGGAGGCGACGGAGGGAAATCCGCGGGAGAGGCGTGAGGAGGAGGAGGCTAAACGTCTGGAGAAGGCGGAGGACGACAGGGCGGCCGCCTCCACCCAGAAGAAGCTGGAGGATGCCGAAGCCGCCCTTGTGGCGAGACGGCGTGCCGAGGACACCGTGCGTCGCTGATCGGCGATGCTTGTCCCCCCACTGTCGTCTGCACCGCCGCCTCCGGAGTTCACGGGGCAGACCGGAGAGGCTGGCACCGAGAACCCCGTCATGGAGAAGGATAGCGGCGAGGCTTCTATGTTGGACACTCTCGTGCTGCCACCGCAGCCTCCACCGCCGTCTGGGAGACCGCACGGCAAACAGCCGGTGGCTCCGTCGGAGCCGCCGATCCCGGACGAGGCCGAGGCGCGGCTGCTTCTCCAAGTCGCCTCGCTGGTGCGCCGCCGTCTTGAGAGGGCGACCTCGGCGCCGCGACCTCGGGAGACCGGCGCTGCCAGCTCGGCGACCCTAGACGTCGAGGCCACAAGCGCAGCGCCCACCGGGTGGATGCGCGGAGGCGGCACCGGGCCGCTAAATCAATCGCTTCTGGAAGTCCAAGCGAAGCTGCGGGCCGAAGGCGACGCCCTTCAAGCCTGCACCAGAGCGCATCTGGCCGCACGATCGGCCGTCCGAGTAAGTTGCTTTTCCTTTTGATTCTTGTTTTTCTCTGTGGGGGCGCGCCAGCGCACCCACTGGGTGTAGTCCCCGAGTTACGGGCCGGCTGCTGAGCAGGCGGTTCGGAACTCCCTCTGGCGAGTTCCAAACACTAACTTTGTCTTCAATGACTTATTGCAGGAGTATCACAACCTCCGCGCCACTGCCTTCAACCGCAATGTTGAGGAGTTGAGCAAGCGGGCTGCCGACTTGTCGGAAAGCCGGAGTAAGTTCTTCTTCTTCGCGGGGGCGCGCTGGTGCACCCGCGGGCTGTAGTCCCCGAGATTCGGGCCGACTGCTGAGCAGTCGGGCCGGATCTTCCAGGCGATCTTCTTTGCTGACGACTTATTTGTCTCTTCTTTCGTTCTTCAGGAGCCAACGCCGCTCTTTAGGAGCACCTGGGCGAGGCCAATACCGCCCGGCGTGCCAAGGAGGAGTGTGGCAAGCTTGCCATGGAGCGCGACCTGCTGGCGGCGCAGCTGGCCGAGCAGAAGGAGCTGCTCAAGAAGGCGCAGGACGAGGCCGAGAAGAAGGAGGCCGCTCTCCTGGCCGAGTTCGAGAGCAAGCACTCCTCCTGGACTGACAGAGAGGCGATGTTGACCTCCGGCTTCCACGAGAACGAGGATATCATTGATGGTAAGTTTCTTTCGTTTATTCGGGCTTCCGACTATGTGTCAGGCCGACTTTTGATTTTTTGACCTGCTTCTTTTTTGTCTTGGCAGACTTCTTCCCTGGTCACTCGCAGGCAGTCCCTCTGGCCATCGAGGCAGCACGTGAGGCGCGAAGGGCGAATGGTGAGGAGATCGCCGCTAATGCCCCCCGAACCATCGATGAGCAGCTTCTGAGCATTGAAGCCCGTCTTCGTCCGGCTCACCGGCTGATGCGCCGGCTTCAGCGTGCCGGCGCCCAGGCGGTTGCCGCCCTATGGCCAGGCACGCCGGCTCTGCGCACCGCCAGCCGAACTGCCGACTGGCTGGAGGTCGCTGCCGGGCGTCTTGAGGCCTGGAAGGGCTTCTCGGCCCGGGCTGGAGCGCGCCGGACCTTGGAGTTCGTCAAGGCATGGTATCCAGGGCTGGACCTGGACCGTCTGGCCGCGTTCCGGTCAGAATCCCAGGCCGAGCTGGAGGCCGTGGAGGGCGCCCTTATCGAGCGTGCGGCGGCCATCGTCGAGTACACGGACACCAGTGTCTTCGTCCCCGAGTGGGCTGAAGGCGGCGAGGAAGTGCCGTCAGAGTGGTTCGGGATGAACCCGGAGTATGGCGAGGACTCGGCGGAGGTGATCGACTCCAGCACCGAGGAGGAGGACGAGGCGGAGGACGAAGGCGAGGCGGAGGTGCCAGAAGACGGAGCAGGCGGCCAGCCTCAGCTCGACCGCGCCTCCAGCAACGAGCCGCGTCGAGAGAAGGCGACTGCCGCCGGAGGCGATCAAACCGAGGCCGCCCAGCCGACTGCCCCGGCGCCTGACACCGCCGTTTCCTCCGATCCTCCGATCCCAGATGCCGCCTCCTAGGCTGCCTTTTTCGCCTCTATTTGTCTGTCTTAGTAATCTTTTGAAAACTTTGTTAGATTCGAACAATTCCACCCGCGGCGTGTATCTTGAACTTCTATTCGAAGATTTGGCCAAGGGCCTATGTAAATATTAATCCTATTTCCGTCTTTCCTTGCTTACTGCTCTTTAGGCTTTTCCCTTTGCCGCCTTCCTTTAGTCGCTGCCTTGCCAGTCGGACTGGCGCTCTGCGGACTGTCGCTGGATCAAGTGCTTGGCTACTTCGAGAAGGCAAGTACTTGGCCGTTTAGAGTTTCTTTAGCAAGTCGGATAGAAAGCGACAGGCCGACTACCCAAGAGTCGGCCGTCCTTGATAGAGGCTAATAAAGACGGCGAGCCGGCTACTCATGAGTCAGCTTTCCGCTTCAGAAATGCTGGAGGCCGTCTTACGCTATGTTCGTGGTTTAGGTCCTTAGCCATTTTTCGTGTGGGCGCCCGTTCTTCCTCACTCCTGCCCGCCTCACAGTCGCTCTGCGAGCTGCGGCTTTGCCAGGAGGCGGATTGGGCACCGCGCACTACTTGTCTGACTGCGGGAAGCTCCTCATAGCGCAAGGCGGCGAGTCCCCGGGCCGAATAGTCTGGCCCGGTGCCAAGCGGCTTGTAATGAAAGTAATGTACTCGGAGGCATAATTCTTATCATACAGATAACAAAAAAGGGCAGTCCCCGAGCTTGTCTCGGGGGGCCCAAAGTCTTAGTACTTTAATACAGAGGGGTAGTGTGATACATACTCCATCAACTGCAAAATCTTCGAAGAAGATTTGCATTCCACGGGCGCCCTGTCTCTTTGCCGGAGTCGTCCCTCTTGCGCGCTCGGGGCTTCTGAGCGTCGATCAGATAGTAGGTGTCATTCCCTAGCACCTTGCTGATGATAAAGGGGCCTTCCTAGGGTGCCGACAGCTTGTGCTGGCCGGCTGTTCGCTGGATCAGCCGGAGCACAAGGTCGCCTTCCTGGAAAGATCTTGGCTTGACCTTCCTATTGTAGTATTGACGCAGACTCTACTGGTAGATGCTGGACCGGCTGAGTGCCAACAGCCGGCCCTCTTCCAGCAGATCGACTCCGTCTTGACGTGCTTCTTTTGCTTCTTCCTCGGTGTACATGGTGACTCGTGGGGAGTCGAACTCTATGTCCGTTAGGATGACGGCTTCGGCACCATAGACGAGGAAGAAGGGTGTGAAGCCGGTTGACTTGTTTGGAGTCGTGCGCAGACTCCAGAGGACGGCTGGCAGCTCCTCAAGCCAACAGCCGGCAGATCGCTCCAGCGGTACGACGAGTCAAGGCTTGATACCGGATAAGATGAGGCCGTTCGCTCGCTCCACCTAGCCGTTTGACTGCGGATGGGCAACGGACGCTAAGTCCAGTCGGATGCCCTATGTCGCGCAGAAACGGGCCAAGGCGCCTTTGGCAAAATTCGTTCCATTGTCGGTGATGATGCTGTGTGGGATGCCGTACCGAGTTGTGATGTCAGCGATGAAGGTGACTGCAGTCGGACCATTCAACTTCTTGATGGGTTTCACCTCCACTCACTTGGTGAACTTGTCCACTGCGACAAGTAGGTGAGTCAAGCCACCTCGTGCTGTCTTGAATGGTCCCACCATGTCCAGGCCCCAGACTGCAAAGGGCCAGGCGATGGGGATAGTCTTGAGTGCGGAAGCTGGCTGAAGTGGCTTGGAACAGAAAATCTGGCACCCCTTGAACTTTTGGACTAACTCTTTGGCCTCTTCCAGGGCGGTTGGCCAGAAGAAACCGTGCCGGAAGGCTTTGGCGACGAGTGCCCTGGAGGCCGCATGGTGACCGCACTCACCTTCATGGATGTCTCTGAGGATTGCTTGGCCTCGTTTTGCCTCGACTCAGTGTTGGAAGACACCGGTAACGCTGCACCTGACCAGCTCTTTGTTGACTATGGTGTAGGCTGCTGCTCGGCATTGCACTTGCTGAGCCAAGATTTCATCAGTTGGCAGCTCTCTGTTTACTAAGAACCTGAGGATGGGCTGGGCCCATGAAGGTGCTGCTATTTCTTCAACTACCACTAGTGCGACTTGGACAAGGGTGGCCGGGCTGGGAGGCGGCGGGTTGGAGTCCGCAGCCGCTTGCTGATTTGACAAAGTCCCGGGGCTGACTGGAGCAGTCCCCGGGCCGAGCTCTGGAGTCTTCGACCTTGCCACTGCAGTCCCCGGGCCGGGTCCTAAGTCCCCGGGCCGGCTTCGAGTGTGTGTTTCTTGGAGTCGGATCCGTCTTCCTCAGGCGGAGCCGGCAAAAAGATTGAATCTGATTCTGGTGACGGCTTGATAGAAGGCTTGAGGAGGCGCCAGAGGGCGACACCAGATGGTATTGCCTGGCGGGTGGAGCCGATTCATGCCAAGGCGCCTGCTTGGTCGTTGTCGTTCCTTGGCACGTGGAGGAACTCGCACCCCTCGAAGTATCCGCTGAGTTGCTAGATGAGGAAACGGTAGCTCGCCATATTTGCGTCCTTGGCGTCCCAATCGCCAGATGATTGCTGGACCACCAAGTCAGAGTCGCCATAACACAGGATCCGGCGAATGCCGAGTTCTTTGGCAAGCCGGAGCCCGTGGATGAGCGCCTCGTACTCGGCCACATTGTTGGAGGCGGCAAAGTGGATCTGCAGCGCATATCTGAGCTTGTCGCCCTTTGGGGAAGTGAGGACAACGCCGGCTCCCAAGCCGGTGTGCATCTTGGAGCCGTCGAAGTGCACCCGCCAATGGGTGGAGTCGGGCGCTGGTGGCAGATACTGGGTCTCGGCCCAGTCGACGAGGAAGTCGGCCAGTGCTTGTGACTTGATGACGGTGCGGGGCTCATAGTAGATGGTGTAGGGGGCCAGGTCGATGGCCCATTTGGCCACTCGGCCAGAAGCATCTCGGCTTCCGATGATCTCGGCCAGTGGAGCTGTGCAGACCACAATGATTGGATGCTCTTGGAAGTAAGGCTTCAATTTCTTGGCGCCAAAATGCACGCCGTAGCACATCTTCTGGTAATGGGGGTAGTTCTTCTTGGAGGCCGACAGCACCTCGCTCAAGTAATATATCGGTCTCTGGACATGTAGCGCCTTGCCTTCCTCCTTGCGCTCGACTACAATGACTGTGCTGACTACTCGGCTGGTGGCGGCACTGTATAGGAGCATGGGCTCTTTGGGAGTCGGAGCCGCCAGCACAGGGGGAGTAGTCAACATCTTCTTTAGCTGGAGAAAAGCCTCATCCGCCTTGGGAGTCCACTCAAAGAAGGTCGTCTTCTTCATGAGCTGATACAAGGGGAGAGCCTTCTCGCCCAGCCGACTGATGAATCGGCTGATGGATGCCAAACAGCAGGTGAACTTCTGCACATCTAACAGTCGTCTGGGTGCTTCCATCCTCTTGATGGCCTTGATCTTCACAGGATTGCACTCTATGCCGCGTTCGGAGACCAGGAAACCGAGGAACTGGCCGGCTGGTACTCCAAAAATGCACTTCTCTGGGTTGAGCTTGATCTGGAATTGGCGCAGATTCTCAAAGGTTTCCTTGAGGTCCTCCAGCAAGGTTCCACGCTTCTTCGTCTTCACCACTACATCATCCACATAGACATGGGAATTTCTGCCGAGGTGCTTCAGGAGGCACTTCTGCATGCAACGCTGAAAGGTGGCGCCGGCGTTTCTTAAGCCGAACGTCATGGTCAGGTAGCAGAAGGCTCCAAACGGCATGATGAAGGCGGTCTTCAGTCTGTCAGCCGGGTTCAGCTTGATCTGGTGATATCCTGAATATGCGTCTAGGAAACTCAACAACTCGCATCTGGCTGTGGAGTCTATCACCTGGTCGATTCTCGGCGGAGCAAATGGGTCCTTGGGGCAAGCTTTGTTGAGGCTCGTGTAATCAATGCACATCCGCCACTGCTTGTTCTTCTTCAGCACCAGTACTGGGTTTGCCATCCACTCTGGAAAAAACACTTCCATGATGAAGTCGGCTGCCAGGAGTCGGGCTATTTCTTCTCCAACAACTCTTCTTTTTTCTTCTGACAGGCGGTGCAAGGGCAGCCTGACGGGTGTCATATCAGATCAGACGTGTAATTTGTGCTCGGCGAATTCCGTCGGGACACCAGGCATGTCATTGGGGGACCATGTGAAGATGTGGCGATTCTCATGGAGGAAATCGACGAGCTCGCCTTCCTATTTGCTGTCAAGGCCTGTGCCCATGACAGCATACCTCTCCGGGTGCTCCGGGTCCAACGGTATCTTCTTCGTTTCTTTGGCTGGCTTGAATGATCCTTCTGCTTCCGACTCCTTGGGGTCGGGCGATAACTCGGGCTGCTTGCCGGCCATCGCCACGGCCCGATCAAGAAGCCGTTTCTCAGCCGCGATCACCAAGGAATCGGCCAGCCGACTGCTTTCGGCCCCGCAAGCGGACGACTTCCTGTAGTCGCCGGACACGGTTAGGATTCCCTTGGAACTCGGCATCTTCATTTTGAGGTAGGCGTAGTGGGGTACCGCCGTGAACTTGGCCAAGGCGGGTCGGCCAAGCAATGCATGATATGGGCTTTCAAGGTCCACCACCTCAAACTAAATTGGCTCTCGGCGGAAATGATCCTTGTCTCCGAAGAGGACATCTATCAGGATCTTGCCGATTGGAGAGCAGGAAAGGCCAGGGACGATTCCGTGGAACACAGTCCGGCTGCTCTGAAGCTGTCTTCGCTTGATTCCTAATTTCTTCATTGTATCCTTGTACAGGATGTTGATACTGCTGCCTCCGTCTATCAGTACTCACGAGAAGCGAGCGGCCCACCTATCTGTGGCAAGTGTGGCGCCTAAGACCAAGGCGTAGGAGCCTGGACTCGGCATCACCTCTGGGTGATCAGCTCTGCTCCAACTGATAGGCTTCTCAGACCAATGCATGAACTCTGGAGTACTTGATGCAACCGCATTCACTTCTTGCTGCTGTTGGCGCCTGCTGCGTCGGTCATCCGCTACACTAGTGAACACCACATAGGCTCCGTGCTCATCCGGGAACTCGTCTTGTATCGCGCCGACTGGCCTGACGGTCGGCTGCTGGGGCGGCTGTGGAGGAGGTGGCCCAGCAGGAGGGGGAGGGGGCAGGCCGTCTCCCTTGGTGATTCTGGTCAGCCAGTGGCATTTCCTGATGGTGTGGTTTGACGGCTTCGTGCCGCTGTGAAACTTGCAGGGACCATCTAGAGTCTGCTCGTAGGAGAAAGCCGGCAGCCAGTTGGACTTGCCGCCCTTCTGTCGCTTCGCTGGAGGCGGTCCCTCCAACTACTGGTCCTCTGCTGTTGCCACTTGCCGACTGCTGGAAGTCGGCTGCGGGGCTTTGCGCTTCTGGTCATTCTACTGTTGCCGCCGACTGGTGTCTCCAGCCGGAGTTCTTGGAGCCTGAGGGGCGACTTTGCCAGTTGTGCTGACCCGAATCTCCGCCTTCATGGAGGAGTCGGCCGTGGCATACTTGTCCGCTGTGATCAGCAGCTCATCGAGGGTCTCCGGCTCGTCGCAGAGGAGCTTGTGCTTGAGGGGGGTGGCTTCTCTGCACCCGGCAGTAAAGTACACGATGGCCTGCACCTCGTGCACGCCCTCGCAGGAGTTCTGGAGTTCACCCCAGCGCGTGAGGTAGTCGCGAGTAGACTCGTCAGGGCCTTGCACGCACAAGGAGAGTTGGCGTGGCTTGGGAGGTCGTTTGTACGTGCTCATGAAGTGGCGGACGAAAGCCTCGGTGAAGTCGACCCAGCTGTTGATGCTGCGAGGCTTCAGACTATTCAACCACGTCCGGGCCGAGCCCTAGAGCATGAGAGGGACGTATCTTACGGCAACACACTTGTTGCCGTTCGCTATGTTGACGGCTGTGGAGTAGTCGATCAGCCAATCTTCCAGCTTCACGGTGCCGGTATATTTGGGCGTGTCTCGGGGGAGCATGAACCCTTTGGGGAAGGGCTCATCTCGGATGCAGGGTCAAAAGCAGGGGGGACCCAACTCGTCTTCTTCTTCCAGCGCCAGGGATCGGTGGATTCGGTCGATCCGGTGGCGGGCGTCGTTCTCTCCGACTCCCTCTCGGCAGCCAAGGCGGTCGCCGAGAGTCGGATGTTCCACGGGCGGCGGGGAGACTCGCCTTTCTCCGCGAGGAGGGGGAGGCAGGTAGTCGTCCCGCCGTTCCACCGCTTTGGGGCGGCCGTCTTGGTCGCGCTCGATGGTGATGTGAGTCCGACCATGGCTGACAGCCGGCTCCTTGTCCTTCTTCCCACGGGCCCCGCCAGTCGGCGTCTGAGACGTTGCACCTTGGTCTCGTCGAGGCGGTGGGTCGTCGTTTTGGCGCTGCGGCGCCTCGGTGCGGCAGCCGGCATCATTCTGCGCGGCAGCCGCATCGAGGAGCTGCTGAACTTGCTCCGTCATTATGCGGCGCTCTTCGCCTTGGAAGTTGTCGAGCTCGTCTGCCGCCACCTGGGCGGCACAGATATTCTCTGGGGGCGTGGCATACACAGGGCGATCAGCCCCGAAGAGGTTGGCGATTGCAGCGTCGCGCTGTCGGACCGCGCCTAGGCGGCTAGGCCCGGTGGGAGCCGGCGAGCCGCCCACGGCGCGATCCATCTCACGTTGGTAAGCTTCTGACAAGCGCCTCATGCTTGCCAGCTTCTTCGCGCCCTCGACGAGCTGAAGGCGGAGCCCCTCCAGCGTCTCGGCGTCGGCGTCTTCCGGAATCGGCGCTGCAAGGCCTCCCAGGGCCGCGTGAAGCGGGTCGTGCGCTCCTTCGCCGGAGCGCTCTCCGTGGTCGAGGACGAGGACCTCAGTGACGGTGCTTCCGCCGCTCCCCGCGTAAGAGAGCGGCTCGTCGTAGACCACCACGTTGGTGGGGAACGCGTCGAGCGACGCGGTGTCAGAGTCGACCAGCATCGGGTCGGTGGATCCTATGGACTCCAGGTCCGCGGCAGGCTCGCCGGCAACGTGGAGTTGGTCGAGGAGGCCCGCGAGGAGGCTCTCGGGGCCGCTCGTGCCTACGTCGGGCGCCGGCTCATCAGAGAGGCGAACCTCGCTGACAAGATCGGTGAGGCAGCTGGCCGCACAGGCGATCTCAGCGCCGTGCAGCGCGTCGGCACAGACGCCATCCGGCTTGCCGGGCTGGCTGTGCTCACCGGGGAGGAACAGGGTTCCCGTCCAGAGCAGATCTCTGGACGACGGTGCACCTCGCCCCACGGTGGGCACCAAATGTCGGGGGTTGGATACGACATATGCCAAATGATGGCTTATCATGGTGGGAGCGAGTAGAACGTCGCCGGTGCCTGGAAGCGGGATGAGGCGAAGACATGTACGCCGGCGGAACTTACCCAGCTTCAGGGCTCTCCTAGGAGATAACACCCCTACTGCTGCTCTGCTGGGTCTCCGCATGATCACTAAGGTAAAGTGACTACAATGGTGCTCCTGGAGCTGTTTCGGGAGGCACGAAAGGGCAAGGCTAGCTCTCTCCTCCCTGTGCTATCTGGTCTATCTCTGTCTAGGTCCGAACCCTTTGCATGGGTGCCCCGGGGGGGTTTATATAGGCCTACCCCCCGGGGGTACAATAGTAATCCGGCTGGGCACGGGTCCCAACCATCTGTCTCTCAGGCCGCCGTCCTCCCCGCCGGCTTCTGGGGCCTGCCGACTGGTGGGTCCCGCGGACAGGCTTGACACTGTAGCGGCACTCCTGATGACGCAGGCTTGGTCATTGGGTCGTGGCAACAGTGCCGCCGTCTATCGGGCGATCACTGTCGCCATTCCCATCCTATCTGGTTAATGGCCCGTGGGGCCCTGGGGAGGAGTCGGCCGACTCCAGGGAGGCCGACTCCCACAGGTCCGTCTTCGGGGCACTCAGGCCGCCTTCGGCCCACCCACTGACAGGAGGCCCCGCCGCCTTCGGGTCGTACAGGCCGGCGTCGTGGGCACAGTGCACCGCGCACTATGGCTGAGGTCAGGGCAGGCATGGCAACAGTGCCGCGCCTCGCCGGAGATCTTCCAGCGATATGGCTCACTGTAGCCATGCCGGCCCTTCGTAAGCAGGGGGGAACGGCCACGCCGTGACCGTACCCCGCATCGTACTTCGAGATGAGGGAGGAGTCATGGGCCGACTCTCCATAGTCGGCCTCTCTGGAGGTCGCCAACTTGGAGTCGGCTTATCGCGGAGTCCCCGTCCGGGACTCGGCTTGTCTTGGAGTCGCCATCTGGGACTCGGCATATTTTGGAGTTGCTCCTGGGACTCGGCCTGAGGGGCGCGGCCTGCCCCGATGTCTTGAAAGGTCCTGGGACTCGGGTTAGCCTACTCGTGGCCCATTACTCCGACACCCAGTTACGTTGTGACGTTTCGCACACCCAAAGCACTCCTACGGTATCTGGGAGTTGCAAAATCTCATGGTCTAAGGAAATGATACTTGACATTTGGAAAAGCTCTAGCTAAACGAACTACACGATCTTTGAGCTATGCTTAGGATTGGGTCTTGTCCATCACATCATTCTCCTAATGATGTGATCCCATTATCAATGACATCCAATGTCAATAGTCAGGAAACCATGACTATCTGTTGATCAACGAGCTAATCAACTAGAGGCTCACTAGGGACATGTTGTGGTCTATGTATTCACACGTGTATTACGATTTCTGGATAACACAATTATAGCATGAATAACAGACAATTATCATGAACAAAGAAATATAATAATAACCATTTTATTATTGCCTCTAGGGCATATATCCAACAGTCTCCCACTTGCACTAGAGTAAATCATCTAGTTACACTGTGATGAATCGAACACCCATAGAGTTCTGCTGTTGATCATGTTTTGCCCTAGGGAGAGGTTTAGTCAATGGATCTGCTACATTCAGGTCCATATGTACTTTACAAATATCTATGTCTCCATCTTGAACATTTTCACGAATGGAGTTGAAGCGACGCTTGATGTGCCTGGTCTTCTTGTGAAACCTGGGCTCCTTGGCAAGTGCAATAGCTCCAGTGTTGTCACAGAAGAGTGCGATCGGCCCCGACACATTGGGTATGACTCCTAGGTCGATGATGAACTCCTTCACCCAGATTGCTTCATGCGCTGCCTCCGAGGCTGCCATGTATTCTACTTCACATGTAGATCCCACCACGACGCTTTGCTTGCAACTGCACCAGCTTACTGCCCCACCATTCAAAATATACACGTATCCGGTTTGTGACTTAGTGTCATCCAGATCTGTATCAAAGCTAGCGTCGACGTAACCCTTTACGAGAAGCTCTTCGTCACCTCCAAAAACGAGAAACATATCCTTAGTCCTCTTCAGGTACTTCAGGATGTTCTTGACCGCTGTCCAGTGTTCCTTGCCGGGATTACTTTGGTACTTTCCTACCAAACTTACGACAAGGCTTACATCAGGTCTGGTACACAGCATGGCATACATAATAGACCCTATGGCTGAGGCGTAGGGGATGACACTCATCTCTTCTATATCTTCTGCCGTGGTCGGGCATTGAGCTGAGCTCAATTTCACACCTTGCAACACAGGCAAGAACCCTTTCTTGGACTGATCCATATTGAACTTCTTCAATATCTTATCAAGGTACACTAGTAGAAAAAGGGTCAAATGTGAGACACATTAGTCCCGGTTTGTAACAGAACTGGCACTAATGTCCATTAGTGCCGGTTCCAACGGCTAGCCGGGAGGAGCTGTTTAGTACCGGTTCGTGCCAAACCTTTAGCACCGGTTCGTGCCACGAACCGGTACTAATGAGAGTGGTGGCAGGATGTTGTCAGAGTGGGGCCCTTCCAGCACCTTTAGTACAGGTTCGTGGCACGAACCGGTACTAATGTTGTCAGAGTGGGGCCCTTCCAGCACCTTTAGTACCGGTTCGTGGCACGAACCGGTACTAAAGGTCGTCCTATATAAATCCTTCATCCACCCGCACTCTGTTCTTCCCCCTTTCCCCTCTCCCTCTCCTCTGTTCTTCCCTTCTTCCTCTCGAGTTCATCACAAAATTTGCCCCAAATTTGTCAAGATTTGCAGGCCCTCATCCATTCAAATGATCACCAAGGTTAGCAACTTTGTCCTTTCATCTCTCATTGCTAGATTAGCTCTTGCATTGGTTTATATAGTGATTAATTGTGGGTTTTAGTAATTTGGGAGGAATTATATGTGGTAGTATTTGATTTATATGCAATTTGAGGTCAAAATAACACTTAGTTTGCATATGTAGGTGTGGTTTACTTAGTGCCTTCTAAATCTCCGTCGTAACCACCGTCGATCGCCCGCACCGTCCCGTCGCCGGCACCACCTTGTGGTGAGCCTCTTGTTCATGAAATTTTATATAAAAAATTGATGTTTGTGTGATTTGGATATATAGTTACTCGTATAATAATTATCTTACCCGTACGTTGTTTGTTATACATAGTGCCATGGTTTTGATATCCGTCCCCGTCGGCCCTCGTCCTTGTTATGATTCGGATGTGGTATATTCTCTTTTAAAACTATTTGTTGCATTTCGTGTTTATGACAAATTATGCCCATCAAGTTGACATAGATATTTTTATCTAGGAGGTATGTGAACCGGAAATTCCAACCGACCCTATTGTCGAGAGGTTAAATTTAGTTGAAAGAGAAAACGAGTACTTGAAAGAAAAATTGAAAAGAATTGAGGGGGAGAAGATGGAATTGGAGTTGCATGTTGCCGATGTCGTCGATGATCACAAGATCAAGATGGAGAAAATGCGCTTGAAGATTAGAAAGATTAGAAAATATGCCATCGATAGTGAGGCTTGGTATCATTATGCTGTTGGATCAATTGTTACCTTAGTTGCGATCTTGATCGCATTTGTTGTTGCATTTAAATGCTTTAGCTAGAGAGTTATTTGTTTGTTGCATTTAAGTGTTGTATGAACTTTATGTATGAACTTGTATTAATTTGGTCTATTCGGTGTTGTGTAATGAAGATGAGCCGGCAATGGATGTACGATGACCGATGCTCTCCCCAGTTCGTTGAGGGCGTGCATACTTTTCTGCTTGCGGCTGAGGCAAACAAGCGGGCGGATGGTTTTATGCCTTGTCCATGTGCTGGCTGTAAGAATGGTCGCAATTACTCTACGTCAAGAACCATTCACGTCCACCTGTTTGAGTCCGGTTTCATGCCCCACTATAATGTTTGGACCAAGCACGGAGAAAGAGGGGTTATGATGGAAGACAATGAAGAAGAAGAGGACGACGACAGCTATCCTGGCCATGGGTTCCCTGAATACGATGATACAACAATGGGGGAAGAAGCTGAGCCGGTAATGCGGGAAGAAGCTGAGCCGGCAATGCGGGAAGAAGCTGAAGAAGAGGCATCAGATGAGCCCGTTGATGATCTAGGTCGGGCCATTGCCGATGCAAAGAGAAACTGCGCAAGTGATTTGGAGAAGAAGAAGTTGCAGCGCATGTTAGAGGATCACAAAAAATTGTTGTACCCGAATTGCGTAGGTGACAAGAAAAAGCTGGGCACCACACTGGAATTGCTGCAATGGAAGGCAGAGAATGGTGTATCTGACAAGGGATTTGGAAAGTTGCTGGTAATGATAAAGGATATGCTTCCAAAGGACAACGAATTGCCCGAGAGTACGTACGAAGCAAAGAAGGCTGTCTGCCCTCTAGGGTTAGAGGTGCAGAAGATACATGCATGCCCTAATGATTGCATCCTCTACCGCGGTGAGTACGAGGATTTGAACGCTTGCCCGGTATGTGGTGCATTGCGCTATAAGATCAGCCGCGATGAGCATGGTGATGTCGAGGGCGAGCGCCCCAGGAAGAAGATTCCTGCCAAGGTGATGTGGTATTCTCCTATAATACCACGGTTGAAACGTTTGTTCCAAAACAAAGAGCATGCCAAGGCGATGCGATGGCACAGAGAAGACCGTAAGAAAGACGGAAAGTTGAGAGTACCCGCTGACGGGTCGCAGTGGAGAAAAATCGAAAGAAAGTACGGGAAGGAGTTTGCAGATGACGCAAGGAGCGTATGGTTTGGTCTAAGCGCAGATGGCATTAATCCTTTTGGGGAGCAGAGCAGCAACCATAGCACCTGGCCTGTGACTCTATGTTTGTATAACCTTCCTCCTTGGTTGTGCATGAAGCGGAAGTTCATTATGATGCCAGTGCTCATCCAAGGCCCTAAGCAACCCGGCAACGACATTGATGTGTACCTAAGGCCATTAGTTGAAGAACTCTTACAACTGTGGAATGGAACAGGTGTACGTGCGTGGGATGAGCACATGGGGGAAGAATTTGACCTAAAGGCGTTGCTGTTCGTGACCATCAATGATTGGCCTGCTCTCAGTAACCTTTCAGGACAGACAAACAAGGGATACCGCGGATGCACGCACTGTTTGGATGATACCGACAGTATATATTTGAATAGTTGTAAGAAGAATGTGTACCTGGGACATCGTCGATTTCTTCCGAGCAGGCATCCCGTAAGAAAGAAAGGCAAGCATTTCAAAGGTGAGGCGGATCACCGGACGAAGCCTCGCCACCGTACTGGTGCTGATGTACATGATATGGTCAAGGATTTGAAGGTGATATTTGGAAAGGGTCCTGGCGGACAACCTGTTCCAAAGGACGCTGACGGACGCGCACCCATGTGGAAGAAGAAATCTATATTTTGGGACCTGCCATATTGGAAAGACCTAGAGGTCCGCTCCGCAATCGACGTGATGCACGTGACGAAGAATCTTTGCGTGACCCTGCTTGGCTTCTTGGGCGTGTATGGGAAGACAAAAGATACACCTGAGGCACGGGAGGACCAGCAACGTATGCACGGAGAAGACGGCATACATCAGGGTCATGCAAGCTACGCTCTTACCAAAGAAGAGAAGGAAATCTTCTTTGAATGCCTGCTCAGTATTAAGGTACCGTCTGGCTTCTCGTCGAATATAAAGGGAATAATAAACATGGCAGAGAAAAAGTTCCAGAACCTAAAGTCTCATGACTGCCACGTGATTATGACGCAACTGCTTCCGGTTGCATTGAGGGGGCTTCTACCGGAAAACGTTCGATTAGCCATTGTGAAGCTATGTGCATTTCTCAATGCAATCTCTCAGAAGGTAATCGATCCAGAAATCATACCAAGGTTACAGAATGATTTGGTGCAATGTCTTGTCAGTTTCGAGTTGGTGTTCCCACCATCCTTCTTCAACATCATGACGCACGTCCTAGTTCACCTATGCGAAGAGATTAACGTTTTGGGTCCTGTATTTCTACACAATATGTTCCCCTTTGAGAGGTTCATGGGAGTCTTAAAGAAATATGTTCATAACCGTGCTAGGCCAGAAGGAAGCATCTCCAAGGGCCATCAAAATGAGGAGGTCATTGAGTTTTGTATTGACTTTATTCCTGACCTTAAGCCGATTGGTGTTCCTGAATCGCGGCATAAGGGCAGACTGGATGGAAAAGGCACGCTAGGAGGGGAACAAATAATATGTATGGACGGACATTCTCTCACTGAAGCACACTACACAGTTCTACAGAATTCCGCCTTGGTGGCTCCGTATATGGATGAACACAAGAATTTGCTACGCTCCAAACACCCGGAGCGGTCTGATGACTGGATTACACGTGAACAAACCAGGAGTTTCGCCAGCTGGTTGCAGACACGTACCATGCATGACACCTCTATTGAAGATGACCTGTACTTGCTGTCCCAGTTACCATCTTCGAATATAATGACTTTCAAAGGGTACGAGATAAATGGTAATACATTTTACACGATCGCCCAAGATAAGAAGAGCACCAACCAAAACAGTGGTGTCCGCTTTGATGCAGAAACCAAGACGGGAAAGGAAACATATTATGGTTATATACAGGACATATGGGAACTTGACTATCGACGTGGTTTAAAGGTCCCTTTGTTTCGGTGCAAATGGGTCAATATGACACGAGGCGGGGTAACGGAAGACCCGCAGTACGGAATGACAACAGTGGATCTCAACAATCTTGCGTATGCAGACGAACCATTCGTCCTAGCCAATGATGTGGCACAGGTTTTCTATGTGAAGGACATGTCTACCAAGCCAAGAAAAAGAAAAGATAAGGAAGCGAATGCATCGTACGATGAGCCAAAGCGGCACATAGTTCTTTCTGGGAAGAGAAACATCGTGGGAGTGGATGACAAGACAGACAAGTCAGAAGATTATGAAAAGTTTGATGAAATTGCTCCATTCACAGTGAATATTGACCCGAGCATCCCGTTAAATGATGAAGATTTTCCATGGTTACGGCGCAAAGGGACACACGCGAAGAAAAAGTTTCACACCCAAAGATCTGGGATGTGATCGGCTTCACTAGCTATCATCACTTTCTTCTGTGTTTCGCACCCAGAGGGGAATCTCTGTAATAGTTAGGGTAGTTATGTGTTTTGGCATTTGAAACGCGAAGAAATTTTATGTGCAAACAAATTCACACTAATTTCAAATAATTCAAAATTTAAACTATTCAAATTTGAAAACTACGGGCACTAACAGAAAGTTTGTAATTTTTTGTACCTAAAGAGGCTGTGTCAGCCTCCGGTCAGGCTATGGCCCCACCATCACCATTTAGTGCCGGTTCGTACCACGAACCGGTACTAATGAGGTTGTGTCAGGTAAGGCTGGGGCCCCACGAGCACCTTTAGTACCGGTTCATGGATGAACCAGACGTAAGCTGTTTTTTAGTCCCACCTCGCGAAGTGAGAGGGACTAGGAGCGGTTTATAAGCCCTGAGTGCAGAGACGATGAAGAAGAGGATCAATGCTCACGTTGCTTAGCTTCAAGCCTTCAGGAATACGGTAGACTGCACGGAGCTATGCGCAGTGCAGTTTACACTATTCCGAAAGGCTTGAAGCAAATTAACGAGCATTGCACCTCTTTTTTATTTTTAATAACTTATTACAACTCCGGACTTCTTCTGTTATGGCAAAAACTAATTGCACGTCGACATTTCTTTTTTTTAAGTTATAACTCCAGACTTTGACCATCAAGTTTTGCAGAAAAGAAAAAATAGCAGAAAAGAAAGAAAAACTATAGCTGAAAAGAAAAAACTATATAAAAAACTACTCAAAAATAAATAGAAGAAAATAAATATAGCAGAAAAGAAAAAACTACTCAGAAATAAATAGAAGAAAAAATAAAGCAGAAAAGAAAAAAAATTATATTTGCTATTTTTCAATCATTTACAAAATGACCGTGAAATTGAAAATCACTACAAAATGAACTCTGAAAATGTTGAATTTTGGCAAACTAGATGAAAAACTACTCACAAATAAATAGAAAAAAATAAATATAACAGAAAAGAAAAAACGATACAAAAAACTACGCAAAAATAAATAGAAGAAAATAAAGCAGAAAAGAAAAAAACTATAAAAAATTGGGCCGCTGCCCTGTGGGCCTGATAGGCCACAAGTGTGTAATTACAGGCGTTAAACGCCCAGCAGACTCACAGGGCAGCGCACAGAGTTTAGGCCCACAAGCCTGCTATACAGAGGAGTTCGAAGTGATAGCCGCGGTTGGGTTTATAAACCAGTGCGGCTGCCCTTCGCCCGGCGAGGTGGGACTAAACTTTGGGGTGGCAGCGCGAGGCCTTTAGTACCGGTTGGAGCCACCAACCGGTACTAAAGGGGGGGGCCTTTAGTACCGGTTTGTGCCACCACCCGGTACTAAAGGGGGTCGCTTCCCGCCGCTTGGCTGGCCAAAACTGGCCTTTAGTACCGGTTGGTGGCACAAACCGGTACTAAAGGCCCCTCCTATATAAACAACACTTGCGAAAATTTCATTCTCCCTCTGTTTCTTCCTCTGTTGCCATCGTCTCCGTCGCCGTCGCCGCCCCCGTCCCCGTCGCCGCCCTCGTCTCCGTCGCCGCCCCCGTCCCCGTCGCCGCCCTCATCTCCGTCGCCGGCCCCGGGCCCGTCCCCGTCGCGCCGTCCCCGCGTCGCCGCCCCGGCCCGTCACCGACCCCCGGCCGTCGCCTCGCCGTCGCCGTCGCCCCGCTGTGAGCCTCCTCCCTCTAACCCCTCTCCCTCGCCCCCGGCGGCCACCATGGGCACCGCCCCTCCCCGAGCCCATACACACACACACAAGCATGATGAACACACACACACACATATGTATGAATTAATGCATGTATATATTAGTATATACGTATTTTGTATGTTTAATTAGTTTAGATTATTTAGATTATTATTTTTTCACTATTATATATGTATGAATGCATGTTAGATGGATATAATTAGTGTTTAATTAGTATGGAAATTTTTTATATAATGTTGTTTTTCAGTTTTTTAATGGATGTATAGAAGTTGTGTTTTCTGTTTTTAGTGTTAGATGCTTAATTAGTATGAAATAGTATATAGATTTTTGAAATAGTAGAAATGTTAGAAATTTTAGTTATCAAAATCCAATCATTAAAAAAATGTTACTTTTTGCGGGCATATAGCTAGTATTTGTTCTCGACGATGCCCGGCCCGCATCCTCGCCGTCGACCCGTCCGCGACGACGTCCAGCCGACCCATGTCCGGGACTGGGCTCCGCCGGGCTGGCACTGGGAGGTGCTGCCTGGAGGGGCGCGCCGCTTGATGAGGAACCCGGCCCCGGGTCCCGTCGTCGACCCTGATCTCGTTTGGTGGCGTTCGCGTGGGCCAGTTTCGGTGCGGAGGGACCCGGCCCCGCCGGAGGTGGTACGTCGCCGTGTCAGGGAGGAGGACGAGCACGTCCATCGCTACATGGTTGCGTTAGAGGGCGGCAGGTTCTCCAATACCTGGCAGTATCTTCGGGGATCTCACTTCAGCTATGATCCTGTGAGGGTTCCTTCTCTTTGGGTGTCCACCGCCCGCGCCGCAGGAACCGCGAGTGTCCTAGATTCTTCTGTAGTATTCGATCTTTAATTAGCTAGCCAGTGATGTACTATTCAATATTATATATTATTCGAGACGATGTATTCGAGATTATATCTATTATTCTAGACGAAGTATTCGAGATTATATCTATTATTCGAGACGATGTAATTTGAATACTAAATTGTTTTATATTTCTTTTGGATTAGTTAAATAAAAGCTATGGCAGACAATACCGACAGAGAGGGAGAACAGACCATGTTCGATATGATACGCGGGCCAGATGATGATCAGAATGAAGAAGATTATGACGGCTCCGAATTTCTAAACAACACCGGAGAGGGTGATATGATATTCGATCGCGACGACCGAATTGATGAAGTCATGAACTACGATTATGACGATGACGAAGAACATGTTGATCCTGAAACAACAAAGACCGGCGAGGTATATATATTTATATAAGCAGGTATCTGGTGATCATCACATGTTTTAAATGACTTGAAGATATATTAACGAATCGATCTTTGTTCTTTCAGCCATCCGGATCGAGCAAATCTTCAGGCAAAAGGACGAAACGAGGCCCGAACAAAAAGTTGAAGGAGGGCGTAAAGTACAATATCGAGGCAGTCAGACCTAATGGCGAACCATTAGCGCCTAAGAAGATTGCGGACAAGTTCGTTCGTCAGTGCGGAGTTCTTGTGAAGGACCAACTCCCGATCTCCCTTCAAGAATGGAGAGAGCCAGCAAAAGACAAAAGACAAAAAGGCAAAGAGGACGCTGCTCCACGTCCAGATGTTACTTTTGTCGACAAGAATCAAAAAGATCTGCTTTGGGATACTCTCATGGAACATTTCACCCTACCAGATCATTTCACAGAAGCAGATGTGCAGAAAGTCAAGGACGCTGCTCTTAGGAAGATGGCGGTTGCATTCAAGAACCACAAGAATCGTGAATGGGACAAGTACGTCAAGGGAGGAAGGAAGACTCCAGTATTCGAGGGAACACTAGAGAACCAACGTGCTCATTGGGACGATTTCGTGAAATTCAAGGATTCGGAATTAGCTAAGGAACGGTCGAGAATAAACAAGAAGAATGCCGAAAAAAGGATAAGTTCCATAAGCTGGGGCCAGGTGGCTATGCGGTGGCAATGCCTAAGTGGGATAAGTCTGAGAAAGAGATGGAGGATGCATGTGTCACTCCGGTTACTAAGAGCTGGCCCCCCAGGTGCAGGACTTGGTTCTATGCGCATGGGGGGGAGTTGGACCCGAAGACAGGCAATGTTTCGACGAAGGCAAGTCTGAAGGGAGCCGACGATGCGATACTTGTTGCAATAGAAGAGGCACGATCGGGGGTGTTCCAGCCCAACAGAGAGAACGACGAGCTTACGCGTGCCCTGGGAAATCCTGAACACCCGGGAAGAACACGAGGCAAGGGCGCTATTCCGTGGTATGAGGGGTTTTCAGACTGGAACACCGACTACAGAACCCGTGCGAGAAAGAAGATTGCGGAGGAGAAGAAGAGGAAGATGGAGGAGGAGCAGAGGAAGCGGGACTATGAACGCCTTCAAGGCCTAGAAGCAAGTCAAGCGGAATTGGTAGTCAAATTCCAGCGGCAGCAGGAGCAGATCGACTCACTTACCCAGCAAAGGGGGTCTCAGCAGCTGCAGCAGCTAGCGAATGATCCAGCATTGGATAGCACCGCCCCATCCATGCCGAGAAGCAGCGTGGGTTCCGCCCCGGACGATGCAATGCTGGGTAGATACCCCGTGGATGACATCACGGAGAACACTAGCTGCGAGCTACACGTCAAAATGAAGAACATATCCATGAAGGTGGCGGACGCCGTTGCTTTTACAAATCCCCCCGAGGCAACCTTCCATTGCAACCCGATTCCAGCGGGCTATGCTCGTGTCTTGGTTGATGAGGTGGTGGACCCCATATTCGGAGCTAGAGCTTGACATTCCTGGAGGTGACGACGAGCGCTTTCTCGGAGAGGCCAACCATCGTATCATCCTATGGAAAAAGGATTGCATCATCTTTCGAAGGCCACCGACACCGCGTCAGCCGACTCCTCGTCGAAGTCCGCCACCGAGTCAGCAGTCTCCCGCTCCTGCAAGTCCACCAAGTCCGGCAAAGTGTCAGGCCACTCCTCCTCCAAGTCCGGCAAAGTGTCAGGCCACTCCTCCTCCTCCAAGTCCGCCACAGCGTCAGACGTCCACTCCTCCTCCAAGTCCGGCACAACCTCAGGCCACTCCTCCTCCAAGTCCGGCACAGCTTCAGGCGGCCACTCCTCCTCGTCCAACTCAGCCCCGTCAGCCGTCTCCGCCGCCTCAGCAATCGCAGAAGAGACACCCCGCAGCTATGGTGCGTAGCGGTACGAGTCGAGGTAGTACAGGAAGTACAGGCGGAGGCAAGCGATATAAATATGGTCCAAGCCTCACGCCTCTTCCGCAGAGGGCTTATGACAGGTCCGAGGAGGAAATCGCAGCCATATCGAAGGCCGAGGTGGAAGCCCATTTTGCACCGAAACCGCCACCGCCGCCAAGGGAGAAAGTGCCTGAGGAAACGATTGACCACTTCATTCGTATGGCTCAACCACCAGCTCCCAAGCCTGTTGACACAGACTATGAGCGCCACATCAGGAAGTTAAATCGAGCACGTCTACGTAAGGAGGCGAGCTCGGGATCGAGCAAACAAGAAGCAGCTGTCAAAAAATGCGGGAAAACCATTCCCCAGCTGGGAGAACAGGCGGCGCAATCGATCCCCTCGCTTGTTGTGCCAACAACACGTGACAGTACGCGCGCCCAATATTATTGTGGGCAAACAGTTTACGTTCCTGAGGTGGGCAATGTGGTAATAACGGAGGAGCATATAATGCAGGCTGAAGTTCTCAAAATCACTGTTGGACAACTCCTCGAGATCGAGCCCATGCCTGTGCTTAGAGAGGATGAAATAAAACGGAAATATGTCCGGGGCCAACCTTTGGTCGAGCCAGACAAGGTCAAGAACCTCCCAACGAGAATGTATGAATTGCATCAATGGTACATGAACATTACCAAGATTTCAGATCGATTGTCCCTCATGGTGAATGTCAAGGAGGATCATTACTTCCATGAGAAAGCTCTGTCCGTTGAGTATTCTGAACTGTTTCAGTTATACAATCAAGACGCACTCGACAAATCTATCGTCAGTTGCTATTGTCTGTAAGTGATTTCTTTCTGTAATTTAAGTCTCAAGCTAGCTGTAGTGATCCTTTTGATCAATCATTACCTGTAATTATCCTCACTATATTCTTTTCTGTGGTATTATGCAGGATGAAGATGTATGAAATGAGAAAAGGTGGACGCTATGGCATTGGGTTCATTGACCCAAACACCGTTAATGAATACACATGGCGGATAAATCCACATCATCAAAAGGACGTAGAGGACAACATGCTAGAGTTCTTGAAGCGCCTCAAATACAATGAAGATATACTACTTCCTTACAACTTCCAGTGAGTCACACTGTCTTGTACTACAAATTCTCTGTTTTTGCCTACTAGCTAGCTACATGTTTTTGCTTACATATGCCCGCTTAATTAAGACATGCAAACGTGTGTGCATGCAGATTTCACTGGGTCTTGTGTATCATTAAAGTTGACGACGGAACAGTTGAAATACTGGACTCACTACTCAAAGTTAAAACTGACTATAACATCTTGTTTGGGATAGTCAACAGGTAATTTCAATCATTATTAACTATATATCTCGGCCTATTTAGTTCGTCATTTCATGATATGAACTATTTAATAACCCCTTTATTCATTTTCTTTGTCGGCGGGCAGGGCTTGGGCAAGGTTCATCAGCGTCACGGATGGCGAATGGAAAAAAAGCTTCAATGGTTTCGACCCAAGGTAAGTAATTAAGTAGTACTAGCTAGCTAGCTAGCTGCCATCTCTTTAATTATCATGCTTGATTAATTATTATCTGATCAAATTCCATTCTCGTAAAGGCCCTGAAGCAGGCGCAGGGGACTGATCTGTGTGCATTCTGCGTTTGCGAGAACATTCGCATGATGGCGTCCGAAAGGAGCAGATCTCAAAGACAGGAATGGGTACGCTTGTCAGAACACTATTCACAATTTTTACACCATTATCGATATCTAGTCACACAACTAATACACATGCATATTGATCTCCTTCTTAACAGTTCAGAGAGGTGCGGGAGAAGCTCCTAGAAACGGAGCGCGTAGAAGCACTTCAAGAGGAAATAGCGGGATTTTTGCTCGACCAGGTCATCAATCCGAAGGGAGAATACTATTACCCGCTACCGCCCCCATGAAAACCACTTCCAATTGTCATCGTGCTCCGAAGGCACCAATTAGGCTAATGCCACTGGCTCCGAAGGCAACATGCATATGTAGGAGAAATTGTATATAGCTAGCTATACATTTGTGTATGTGTGAATTAATTAATATGGTGGTTTGTGAGACATTGATGATATATATATGCATGATTGGTTCTACTAGAAATTCTATATATATATATATATATATATATGCATAACGTGTACAATGTGTAGTATCGTAAAATACCAGCAAACGAAAAAGAATTAAAATGGAAACACAAAATTAAATGAAAAAGAAATCATAAAACTAAAAAAACCAAACCTTATAGTACCGGTTGGTATTACCAACCGGTACTAAAGGGCTCCAGCCCCCCGGAGCTGGCTCGTGCCACGTGGTTGCCCTTTAGCGCCGGTTCGTGTTGAACCGGTACTAAAGGGGGGAGGCTTTAGTGCCCACACTTTAGTGCCGGTTATGGAACCGGCACTGAAGGGCCTTATGAACCGGTGCTATTGCCCGGTTCTGCACTAGTGGTATGTGCTTTGTGAAAGACCTATGAGGCGTCTTGATCTATCCCTATAGATCTTGATGCCTAGTATGTAAGCAGCTTCTCCAAGGTCCTTCATTGAAAAACACTTATTCAAGTAGGCCTTAATGCTGTCCAAAAGTTCTATATCATTTCCCATCAAAAGTATGTCATCTATATATAATATGAGAAATGCAACAGAGCTCCCACTCACTTTCTTGTAGACGCAGGCTTCTCCATAAGTCTGCATAAACCCAAACGCTTTGAACATTTCATCAAAGCGAATGTTCCAACTCCGAGATGCTTGCACCAGCCCATAAATGGATCGCTGGAGTTTGCACACCTTGTTAGCATTCTCACGGTCGACAAAACCTTCCGTCTGCATCATATACAGTTCTTCCTTAAGATGGCCGTTAAGGAATGCCGTTTTGACGTCCATTTGCCATATCTCATAATCATAGTATGCGGCAATTGCTAACATGATTCGGACGGACTTTAGCTTCGCTACGGGAGAAAATATCTCATCGTAGTCAACCCCTTGAACTTGTCGATAACCCTTAGCAACAAGTCAAGCTTTATAGATGGTAACATTACCATCCGCGTACGTCTTCTTCTTAAAGATCCATTTGTTTTCTATCCCTCACCGATCATCGGGAAAGTCTGTGAAAGTCCATACTTCATTTTCATACATGATTCCTATCTCGGATTGCATGGCTTCAAGCCATTTGTGGCCCGCCATCGTTTCTTCATAGTTCGAAGGTTCACCGTTGTCTAACAACATGATTTCCAGGACAGCGTTGCCATACCACTCCGGTGTGGAACTTGTCCTCGTGGACCTACGAAGTTCAGTAGTAACTTGATCCGAAGTACCTTGATCATCATCATTAACTTCCTCTTCAGTTGGTGCTGGCACCATAGGAACATCTTTCTGAGCTGCGCTACTCACCGGTTCAAGAGGTAGTACTTCATCAAGTTCCACTTTCCTCCCACTTACTTCTCTTGAGAGAAACTCTTTCTCCAGAAAGGACCCGTTCTTGGCAACAAAGATCTTGCCTTCGGATCTGAGGTAGAAGATATACCCAATGGTTTCCTTGGGGTATCCTATGAAGACGCATTTTTCCGACTTGGGTTCAAGCTTTTCAGGTTGAAGTTTCTTGACATAGGCATCGCATCCCCAAACTTTTAGAAACGAAAGCTTAGGTTTCTTCCCAAACCATAATTCATACGGTGTCGTCTCAACGGATTTAGACGGTGCCCTATTTAAAGTGAATGTAGTTGTCTCTAGAGCGTATCCCCAAAAAGATAGCGGTAAATTGGTAAGAGACATCATAGATCGCGCCATATCCAATAAAGTGCGATTACGATGTTCGGACACACTATTACGCTGAGGTGTTCCAGGCAGCGTGAGTTGTGAAACGATTCCACATTTCCTTCAGTGCATACCAAATTCGTGACTTAAATATTCTCCTCCATGATCTGATCGTAGGAACTTTATCTTTCGGTCACGTTGATTCTCTACCTCATTCTGAAATTCCTTGAACTTTTCAAAGGTCTCAGACTTGTGTTTCATCAAGTAGACATACCCATATCTACTCAAGTCATCAGTGAGAGTGAGAAAATAACAATATCCTCCGCGAGCCTCAACGCTCATTGGACCGCACACATCAGTATGTATGATTTCCAATAAGTTGGTTGCTCGCTCCATTGTTCCGGAGAACGGAGTCTTGGTCATTTTGCCCATGAGGCATGGTTCCCATGTGTCAAATGATTCATAATCGAGAGACTCTAAAAGTCCATCAGCATGGAGCTTCTTCATGCACTTGACACCAATGTGACCAAGGCGGCAGTGCCACAAGTATGTGGGACTATCGTTATCAACCTTACATCTTTTGGTATTTACACTGTGAATATGTGTAACATCACGTTCGAGATTCATTAAGAATAAACCATTGACCATCGGGGCATGACCATAAAACATATCTCTCATATAAATAGAACAACCATTATTCTCGGATTTAAATGAGTAGCCATCTCGTATTAAACGAGATCCAGATATAATGTTCATGCTCAAAGCTGGTACTAAATAACAATTATTGAGGTTTAAAACTAATCCCGTAGGTAAATGTAGAGGTAGCGTGCCGACGGCGATCACGTCGACCTTGGAACCATTCCCGACGCGCATCGTCACCTCGTCCTTCGCCAGTCTCCGCTTATTCCGCAGCTCCTGCTTTGAGTGACAAATATGAGCAACAGCACCGGTATCAAATACCTAGGAGCTACTACGAGTACTGGTAAGGTACACATCAATTACATGTATATCACATATACCTTTAGTGTTGCCAGCCTTCTTGTCCGCTAAGTATTTGGGGCAGTTCCGCTTCCAGTGTCCGCTTCCCTTGCAATAAAAGCACTCAATTTCAGGCTTGGGTCCATTCTTTGACTTCTTCCCGGCAACTGGCTTACCGGGCGCGGCAACTCCCTTGCCGTCCTTCTTGAAGTTCTTCTTACCCTTGTCTTTCTTGAACTTAGTGGTTTTATTCACCATCAACACTTGATGTTCCTTCTTGATCTCTACCTCCGCTGATTTGAGCATTGAATATACCTCAGGAATGGTCTTTTCCATCCCCTGCATATTGAAGTTCATCACAAAGCTCTTGTAGCTCGGTTGATGCGACTGAAGGATTCTGCCAATATTCGCGTCATCCGGGAGATTAACTCCCAGCTGAGTCAAGCGGTTGTGCAACCCAGACATTTTGAGTATGTGCTCACTGACAGAACTATTTTCCTCCATCTTACAAGTGAAGAACTTGTCAGAGACTTCATATCTCTCGACCCAGGCATGAGCTTGGAAAACCATTTTCAGCTCTTCGAACATCTCATATGCTCCGTGTTGCTCAAAATGCTTTTGGAGCCCCGGTTCTAAGCTGTAAAGCATGCCGCACTGAACGAGGGAGTAATCGTCAGCACGAGACTGCCAAGCGTTCATAACGTCTTGGTTCTCTAGGATGGGAGCTTCACCTAGCGGTGCTTCTAAGACATAATCTTTCTTTGCAGCTATGAGGATGATCCTCAGGTTCCGGACCCAATCCGTATAGTTGCTGCCATCATCTTTCAGCTTGGTTTTCTCTAGGAATGCGTTGAAGTTGAGGGTAACATGGGCCATTTGATCTACAAGACATATTGTAAAGATTTTAGACTAAGTTCATGATAATTAAGTTCATCTAATCAAATTATTTAATGAACTCCCACTCAGATTAGACATCCCTCTAGTCATCTAAGTGATACATGATCCGAGTCGACTAGGCCGTGTCCGATCATCACGTGAGACGGACTAGTCATCATCGGTGAACATCTCCATGTTGATCGTATCTTCCATACGACTCATGTTCGACCTTTCGGTCTCTTGTGTTCCGAGGCCATGTTTGTACATGCTAGGCTCGTCAAGTTAACCTAAGTGTTTATGCGTGTGTAAACGTGTCTTACACCCGTTGTATGTGAACGTTAGAATCTATCACACCCGATCATCACGTGGTGCTTCGAAACAATGAACTTTCGCAATGGTGCACAGTTAGGGGGAACACTTTCTTGAAATTATTATGAGGGATCATCTTATTTACTACCGTCGTTCTAAGTAAACAAGATGCAAAAACATGATAAACATCACATGCAATCAAATAGTAGTGACATGATATGGCCAATATCATATAGCTCCTTTGATCTCCATCTTCGGGGCTCCATGATCATCTTCGTCACCGGCATGACACCATGTTCTCCATCATCATGATCTCCATCATCGTGTCTCCATGGGGTTTCTCGCCAACTATTACTTCTACTACTATGGCTAACAGTTTAGCAATGAAGGAAAGTAATTACATGGCGTTGAATCAATGACACGCAGGTCATACAATAATTAAGACAACTCCTATGGCTCCTGCCGGTTGTCATACTCATCGACATGCAAGTCGTGATTCCTATTACAAGAACATGATCTCGTACATCACATATATATCATTCATCATTCATCACAACTTTTGGCCATATCACATCACAATCACATGCTGCAAAAACAAGTTAGACGTCCTCTAATTGTTGTTGCATGTTTTACATGGATGCAATAGGGTTCTAGCAAGAACGTTTTCTTACCTACGTAAAAACCACAACTTGATTTGCCAACTTCTATTTACCCTTCATAAGGACCCTTTTCATCGAATCCACTCCAACTAAAGTGGGAGAGACAGACACCCGCTAGCCACCTTATGCAACTAGTGCATGTCAGTCGGTGGAACCTATCTCACATAAGCGTACGTGTAAGGTCGGTCCGGGCCGCTTCATCCCACGATACCGCTGAAGCAAAATAAGACTAGTAGTGGCAAGAAAGTTGACAACATCTACGCCCACAACAAATTGTGTTCTACTCGTGCAAAGAGAACTACGCATAGACCTAGCTCATGATTGAAGGAAATATGCCCTAGAGGCAATAATAAAGTTATTATTTATTTCCTTATATCATGATAAATGTTTATTATTCATGCTAGAATTGTATTAACCGGAAACATAATACATGTGTGAATACATAGAGAAACATAGTGTCACTAGTATGCCTCTACTCGACTAGCTCGTTTATCAAAGATGGTTATGTTTCCTAGCCATGGACAAAAGAGTTGTCATTTGATTAACGGGGTCACATCAGTAGGAGAATGATGTGATTGACTTGACCCATTCCGTTAGCCTAGCACTTGATCGTTTAGTATGTTGCTATTGCTTTCTTCATGACTTATACAAAGTTCCTGTAACTATGAGATTATGCAACTCCCGTCTACCGGAGGAACACTTTGTGTGCTACCAAACGTCACAACGTAACTGGGTGATTATAAAGGAGCTCTATAGGTGTCTCCAAAGATAGATGTTGAGTTGACGTATTTCGAGATTAGGTTTTGTCACTCTGATTGTCGGAGAGGTATCTCTGGGCCCTCTCGGTAATGAACATCACTATAAGCCTTGCAAGCAGTGTGGCCAATGAGTTGGTTACGGAATGATGCATTACGTAACGAGTAAAGAGACTTGCCGGTAACGAGATTGAACTAGGTATTGGATACCGACGATCGAATCTCGGGCAAGTAAACATACCGATGACAAAGGGAACAACATATGTTGTTATGCGGTTTGACCGATAAAGATCTTCGCAGAATATGTAGGAGCCAATATGAGCATCCAGGTTCCGCTATTGGTTATTGACCGATAATAGTTCTAGGTCATGTCTACATAGTTCTCGAACCCGTAGGATCCGCACGCTTAACGTTACGATGACAGTTTTATTATGAGTTTATAAGTTTTGATATACCGAAGGTGGTTCGGAGTACCGGATGTGATCACGGACATGACGAGGAGTCTTGAAATGGTCGAGACATAAAGATTGATATATTTGAAGCCTATGTTTGGACATTGGAATGATTCTGGGTGAAATCGGGATTTTACCGGAACACTGGGGGTTACCGGAACCCTCCCGGGGTTAATGGGCCTTAGTGGGCCATGAGGGAGAAGAGGAGGGCCGGCCAGGGTAGGCCGCACGCCCCCTCCCCCCTAGTCCTAATAGGACAAGGAAGGGGGGCGGCGGCCCCCTTTCCTCTTTCCCCTCCCCCCTTTCCTTCTACATAAGGCAAGAGGGGGGAGTTCTACTCCCGGTGGGAGTAGGACTCCTCCAGGCGCACCCCTTGGGGCCTGCCGCACCTCCCCCTCCCTCCTTTATATACGGGGGCAGGGGGCACCCTAGAACACACAAATTGATCTACGTGATCGTTCCTTAGCCGTGTGCGGTGCCCCCCTCCACCATATTCCACCTCAGTCATATCGTCGCGGAGTTTAGGTGAAGCCCTGCGCCGGTAGAACATCATCATCGTCACCACGCCGTCGTGCTGACGGAACTCATCCCCGACACTTTGCTGGATTGGAGTCCGGGGATCGTCATCGAGCTGAACGTGTGCTGAACTCGGAGGTGCCGTACATTCGGTACTTGGATCGGTCGGATCGTGAAGACGTACGACTACATCAACCGCATTGTCATAATGTTTCCGCTTACAGTCTACGAGGCTACGTGGACATTACTCTCCCCTCTCGTTGCTATGCATCACCATGATCTTGCGTGTGCGTAGGAAAATTTTGAAATTACTACGTTTCCCAATAGTGGCATCCGAGCCAGGTTTTATGCGTAGATGTCATATGCACGAGTAGAACACAAGTGAGTTGTGGGCAATACAAGTCATACTGCTTAACAGCATGTCATACTTTGGCTCAGCGGTATTGTGAGATGAAGCGGCAAGGACCGACATTACGCGTACGCTTACGCGAGACTGGTTTCACCATTACGAGCACTCGTGCTTAAAGGTGACTGGCGGGTGTCTGTCTCTCTCACTTTAGCTGAACCGAGTGTGGCTACGCTCGGTTCTTGCGAAGGTTAAAACAGCATTAACTTGACGAACTATCGTTGTGGATTTGATGCGTAGGTAAGAACGGTTCTTGCTAAGCCCGTAGCAGCCACATAAAATTTGCAACAACAAAGTAGAGGACGTCTAACTTGTTTTTGCAGGGCATGTTGTGATGTGATATGGTCAAGACGTGATTCTATATTTTATTGTATGAGATGATCATGTTTTGTAACCTAAGTTATCGGCAACTGGCAGGAGCCATATGGTTGTCGCTTTATTGTATGAAATGCAAACGCCCTGTAATTGCTTTACTTTATCACTAAGCGGTAGCGATAGTCGTAGAAGCAATAGATGGCGTGACAACAACGATGCTATGATGGAGATCAAGGTGTCGCGTCGGTGACGATGGTGATCACGACGGTGCTTCGAAGATGGAGATCACAAGCACAAGATGATGATGGCCATATCATATCACTTATATTGATTGCATGTGATGTTTATCCTTTATGCATCTTATCTTGCTTTGATTGACGGTAGCATTTTTAAGATGATCTCTCACTAAATTATCAAGAAGTGCTCTCCCTGAGTATGCACCGTTGCGAAAGTTCTTCGTGCTGAGACACCACGTGATGATCGGGTGTGATAGGCTCTACGTCAAATACAACGGGTGCAAAACAGTTGCACACGCGGAATACTCAGGTTAAACTTGACGAGCCTAGCATATAACAGATATGGCCTCGGAACACGGAGACCGAAAGGTCGAGCGTGAATCATATAGTAGATATGATCAACATATTGATGTTCACCGTTGAAACTACTCCATCTCACATGATGATCAGACATGGTGTAGTTGATATGGATCACGTAATCACTTAGAGGATTAGAGGGATGTCTTTCTAAGTGGGAGTTCTTAAGTAATATGATTAATTGAACTATAATTTATCATGAACTTAGTCCTGGTAGTATTTTGCAAATTATGTTGTAAATCAATAGCTTACGTTGTTGCTTTCATATGTTTATTTTGATATGTTCCTAGATAAAATTGTGTTGAAAGATGTTAGTAGCAATGATGCGGACTTGGTCCGTGATCTGAGGTTTATCCTCATTGATGCATAGAAGAATTATGTCCTTGATGCACCGCTAGGTGACAGACCTATTGCAGGAGCAGATGTAGACGTTATGAACGTTTGGCTAGCTCAATATGATGACTACTTGATAGTTTAGTGCACCATGCTTAACGGCTTAGAATCGGGACTTCAAAGACGTTTTGAATGTCATGGACCATATGAGATGTTCCAGGAGTTGAAGTTAATATTTCAAGCAAATACTCGAGTTGAGAGATATGAAGTCTCCAACAAGTTCTATAGCTAAAAGATGGAGGAGAATCGCTCAACTAGTGAGCATGTGCTCAGATTGTCTGGGTACTACAATCGCTTGAATCAAGAGGGAGTTAATCTTCCAGATAAGATAGTGATTGGCAGAGTTCTCTAGTCACCATCACCAAGTTACTGGAACTTCGTGATGAACTATAAATGCAAGGGATGACGTAAACGATTCCCAAGCTCTTCGTGATGTTGAAATCGACGAAGGTAGAAATCAAGAAAGAGCATCAAGTGTTGATGATTGACAAGACCACTAGTTTCAAGAAAGGGCAAAGGGAAAGAAAGGGAGCTTCAAGTAGAATGACAAGCAAGTTGTCACTCCCGCAAAGAATCCTAAAGCTAGACCAAAGCCTGAAACTGAGTGCTTACACTGCAAAGGAAATGGTCACTGGAAGTGGAAATACCCTGAATATTTGGTGGATAAGAAGGATGGCAAAGTGAACAAAGGTATATTTGATATACAGGTTATTGATGTGCACCTTACTAGTGTTTATAGTAGCCCCTGAGTATTTGATACTTGTTCAGTTGCTAATATTAGTAACATGAAACAGGAGTTACAGAATAAACAGAAACTAGTTAAAGGTGAAGTGACGATGTGTGTTGGAAGTGATTCCAAGATTGATATGATCATCATCGCACACTCTCTATACTTTCGGGATTAGTGTTGAACCTAAATAAATGTTATTTGGCGTTTGTGTTGAACATGAATATGATTTGATCATGTTCATTGCGATACGATTATTCATTTAAAGTCAAAGAATAATTGTTGTTCTGTTTACATGAATAAAACCTTCAATGGTCATACACCCAATAAAAATAGTTTGTTGGATCTCGATCGTAGTGATACACATATTCATAATATTGATGCCAAAAGATGCAAAGTTAATAATGATAGTGCAACTTATTTGTGGCACTACCGTTTGGGTCATATCGGTGTAAGGCGCATGAAGAAACTCCATAAAGATGGATTTTCGGAATTATTTGGTTATGAATCATTTGATGCTTGCGAACCGTGCATTTTGGGCAAGATGACTAAAACTCCGTTCTCCGGAACAATGGAACGAGCTACTGACTTGATGGAAATAATACATACCGATGTATACGGTCCAATGAGTGTTGATGCTTGTGGCGGGTATCATTATTTTCTGGCCTTCACAAGATGAATTGAGCAGATATGAGTATATCTACTTAATGAAGCAAAAGTCTGAAACATTTGAAAAGTTCAAAGAATTTCAGAGTGAAGTGGAGAATGATTGTAACAAGAAAATAAAGTTTCTGCAATTTGATCGTAGAGACAAATATTTGAGTACGAGTTTGGTGTTCAATTAAAACAATGTGGAATAGTTTCACAAACTCATGTCACCTGGAACACCACTACCTAAAGGTGTGTCCAAACGTCATAAGAGTACTTTATTGGATATAGTGCAATCTATGATGTCTCTTACCAATTTACCACTATCGTTTTGGGGTTATGCATTAGAGATAGCTGCATTCACGTTTAAATAGGGCACCACCTAAATCCGTTGAGACGACACCGTATGAACTATGGTTTAACAGTAAACCTAAGTTGTCGTTTCTTAAATTTTGGGGCTGCGATGCTTATGTGAAAAAGTTTCAACCTGACAAGCTCAAACCCAAATCGGAGAAGTGCGTCTTCATAGAAGACCCAAAGGTAACTATTGGGTACACCTTCTTTCACAGATCCGAAGGAAAAAAACTTTGTTGCTAAGAATGGATCCTTTCTAGAGAAGGAGTTTCTCTCGAAAGAAGTGAGTGGGAGGAAAGTAGAACTTGATGAGGTAACTGTACCTACTCCATTATTGGAAAATAGTTCATCACAGAAATCAGTTCCTGTGATTCCTACACCAATTAGTGAGGAAGCTAATGATGATGATCATGAAGCTTCAGATCAAGTTACTACTGAACCTCGTAGGTCTTCCAGAATAAGATCCGCACCAAAGTGGTAAGGTAATCCTGTTCTAGAAGTCATGTTACTAGACCATGATGAACCTACAAACTATGAGGAAGCGATGATGAGCCTAGATTCCGCAAAATGGCTTGAGGCCATAAAATCTGAGATAGGATCCATATATGAGAACAAAGTGTGGACTTTGGTTGACTTGCTCGATGATCTGCAAGTCAAGTTAAATAAATGGATCTTCAAGAGGAAGATGGACACTGATAGTAGTGTTACTATCTACTAAGCTCTACTTGTTGCGAAAGGTTTTCGACAAGTTCAAGGTGTTGAATACGATGAGATTTTCTCACTCGTAACGATGCTTAAGTCTGTTTGAATCATGTTAGCAATTGCCACATTTTATGACATCTGGCAAATGGATGTCAAAAACTGCATCCCTTAATGGATTTATTAAAGAAGAGTTGCATATGATGCAACCAGAAGGTTTTGTCAATCCTAAAGATGCTAAATGTGCAAGCTCCAGCGATCCATGTATGGACTGGTGCAAGCCTCTCGGAGTTGGAATATACGCTTTGATGAGTTGATCAAAGCATATAGTTTTATACAGACTTTTTGAGAAGCCTGTATTTACAAGAAAGTGAGTGGGAGCTCTGTAGCATTTCTAATATTATATGTGGATGACATATTGTTGATTGGAAATGATATAGAAATTCTGGATAGGATGAAAGGATACTTGAATAAGAGTTTTTCAAAGCAAGACCTCGGTGAAGCTGCTTACACATTGAGCATCAAGATCTATATAGATAGATCAAGACGCTTGATAAGATTTTTCAATGAGTACATACCTTGATAAATTTTTGAAATAGTTCAAAATGGAACAGTCAAAGAAGGAGTTCTTGCCTGTGATGCAAAGGTGTGAAGTTGAGTAATACTCAAGACCCGACCATGGCAGAAAATAGAAAGAGAATGAAAAGTCATTCCCTATGCCTTAGTCATAGGTTCTATAAAGTATGCTATGCTATGTACCAGACCTATTGTATACCTTGCTCTGAATTTGGCAAGGGAGTACAATAGTGATCTAGGAGTAGATCACTGGACATTGGTCAAGAATATCCTTAGTGAGGACTAAGGAAATATTTCTCGATTATGGAGGTTATAAAAGAGCCTGTCGTAAAGAGTTACATCGGTGCAAGCTTTTACACCGATCCAGATGACTCTGAGTCTCAATCTGGATACATATTGAAAGTGGGAGCAATTAGCTAGAGTAGCTCCGTGCAAAACATTGTAGACATGGAATATTTGCAAAATACATACGGCTCTGAATGTAACAGACCCGTTGACTAAACTTCTCTCACAAGCAAAACATGATCATACCTTAGTACTCTTTGGGTGTTAATCACATAGCGATGTGAACTAGATTATTTACTCTAGTAAACCCTTTGGGCGCTGATCACATGACGATGTGAACTATGGGTATTAATCACATAGAGATGTGAATATTGGTGTTAAATCACATGGTGATGTGAACTAGATTATTGACTCTAGTGCAAGTGGGAGACTGAAGGAAATATGCCCTAGAGGCAATAATAAAGTTATTATTTATTTCCTTATATCATGATAAATGTTTATTATTCATGCTAGAATTGTATTAACCGGAAACATAATACATGTGTGGATACATAGACAAACATAGTGTCACTAGTATGCCTCTACTTGACTAGCTCGTTTATCAAAGATGGTTATGTTTCCTAGCCATGGACAAAAGAGTTTTCATTTGATTAACGGGATCACATCATTAGGAGAATGATCTGATTGACTTGACCCATTCCGTTAGCCTAGCACTTGATCGTTTAGTACATTGCTATTGCTTTCTTCATGACTTGTACAAAGTTCCTGTAACTATGAGATGATGCAACTCCCGTCTATCGGAGGAACACTTTGCGTGCTACCAAACGTCACAACGTAACTGGGTGATTATAAAGGAGCTCTACAGGTGTCTCCAAAGATAGATGTTGAGTTGACGTATTTCGAGATTAGGTTTTGTCACTCCGATTGTCGGAGAGGTATCTCTGGGCCCTCTCGGTAATGAACATCACTATAAGCCTTGCAAGCAGTGTGGCCAATGAGTTGGTTACGGAATGACGCATTACGTAACGAGTAAAGAGACTTGCCGGTAACGAGATTGAACTGGGTATTGGATACCGACGATCGAATCTCGGGCAAGTAAACATATCGATGACAAAGGGAACAACATATGTTGTTATGTGGTTTGACCGATAAAGTTCTTCGCAGAATATGTAGGAGCCAATATGAGCATCCAGGTTCCGCTATTGGTTATTGACCGAGAATAGTTCTAGGTCATGTCTACATAGTTCTCGAACCCGTAGGGTCCGCACGCTTAACGTTACGATGACAGTTTTATTACGAGTTTATAAGTTTGGATGTACCGAAGGTTGTTCGGAGTCCGGGGTGTGATCACGGACATGTCGAGGAGTCTCGAAATGGTCGAGAAAGATTGATATATTGGAAGCCTATGTTTGGACATCGGAATGATTCCGGGTGAAATCGGGATTTTACTGGAACACCGGGGGGTTACCGGAAACCTCCCGGGGGTTAATGGGCCTTAGTGGGCCATGAGGGAGAAGAGGAGGGCCGGCCAGGGCAGGCCGCGCGCCCCCTCCCCCCTAGTCCGAATAGGACAAGGAAGGGGGGGCGGCGCCCCCCTTTCCTCTTTCCCCTCCCCCATTTCCTTCTCCACCAAGGCAAGAGGGGGGAGTTCTACTCCCGGTGGGAGTAGGACTCCTCCAGGCTCACCCCTTGGGGCCGGCCGCACCTCCCCCCTCCCTCCTTTATATACGGGGGAAGGGGGGCACCCTAGAACACACAAGTTAATCTACGTGATCGTTCCTTAGCCGTGTGCGGTGCCCCCCTCCACCATATTCCACCTCGGTCATATCGTCGCGGAGTTTAGGCGAAGCCCTACGCCGGTAGAACATCATCATCGTCACCACGCCGTCGTGCTGACGGAACTCATCCCCGACACTTTGTTGGATCGGAGTCCGGGGATCGTCATGGAGCTGAACGTGTGCTGAACTCGGAGGTGCCGTACGTTCGGTACTTGGATCGGTCAGATCGTGAAGACGTACGACTACATCAACCGCGTTGTCATAACGTTTCCGCTTACGGTCTACGAGGGTACGTGGACATTACTCTCCCCTCTCATTGCTATGCATCACCATGATCTTGCGTGTGCGTAGGAAAATTTTGAAATTACTACGTTTCCCAACAATGATGCCACTATTGGGGAACGTTGCAGAAAATAAAAAATTTCTACGCTTTCACCAAAATCAATCTATGAGTTCATCTAGCAACGAGAGATAGGAGTGCATCTACATACCCTTGTAGATCGCGAGGGAAGCGTTCAAGAGAACGGGGTTGAGGGAGTCGCACTCGTCGTGATCCAAATCACCGGAGATCCTAGCGCCGAATGGACGGCACCTCCATGTTCAACACACGTACGGTTGAGGAAGACGTCTCCTCCTTCTTGATCCAGCAAGGGGAAAGGAGAGGTTGATGAAGATCCAGCAGCACGACGGTGTGGTGGTGGATGCAGCAGCGATCTCGGGAGGGCTTCGCCAAGCTTCTGCGAGAGGGAGAGGTGTAGCAAGGGGAGAGGGAGGCACCAAGAGCATGGGTGCGGCTGCCCTCCCTCCCCCCTCTCTATATAGGCCCCCTAGGGGGGGCGCCGGCCCTAGGAGATGGGATCTCCAAGGGGGGGCGCCGGCCGTAGGAGATGGGATCTCCAAGGGGGCGGCGGCCAGGGGGGATACTTGCCCCCCAAGCCAGGTGGAGGCGCCCCCACCCCTAGGGTTTCCCAACCCTAGGCGCAGGGGGCCCAAGGGGGGCGCACCAGCCCACCGGGGGCTGGTTCCCCTCCCACTTCAGCCCATGGGGCCCTCCGGGATAGGTGGCCCCACCCGGTGGACCCCCGGGACCCTTCCGGTGGTCCCGGTACAATACCGGTGACCCCCGAAACTTTCCCGATGGCCGAAACCTGACTTCCTATATATAATTCTTTACCTCCGGACCATTCCGGAACTCCTCCTGACGTACGGGATCTCATCCGGGACTCCGAACAACTTTCGGTTTACTGCATACTCATATCTCTACAACCCTAGCGTCACCGAACCTTAAGTGTGTAGACCCTACGGGTTCGGGAGACATGCAGACATGACCGAGACGCCTCTCTGGTCAATAACCAACAGCAGGATCTGGATACCCATGTTGGCTCCCACATGCTCCTCGATGATCTCATCGGATGAACCACGATGTCGAGGATTCAATCAATCCCGTATACAATTCCCTTGTCAATCGATACGTTACATGCCCGAGATTCGATCGTCGTTATCCCAATACCTCGTTTAATCTCGTTATCGGCAAGTCACTTTACTCGTACCGTAATGCATGATCCCATGACCAGAAACTTGGTCACATTGAGCTCATTATGATGATGCATTACCGAGTGGGCCCAGAGATACCTCTCCGTCATACGGAGTGACAAATCCCAGTCTCGATTCGTGCCAACCCAACAGATACTTTCGGAGATACCCATAGTGCGCATTTATAGTCACCCAGTTACGTTGTGACGTTTGGCACACCCAAAGCACTCCTACGGTATCCAGGAGTTGCACAATCTCATGGTCTAAGGAAATGATACTTGACATTTGGAAAAGCTCTAGCTAAACGAACTACACGATCTTTGAGCTATGCTTAGGATTGGGTCTTGTCCATCACATCATTCTCCTAATGATGTGATCCCGTTATCAATGACATCCAATGTCCATAGTCAGGAAACCATGACTATCTATTGATCAACGAGCTAGTCAACTAGAGGCTCACTAGGGACATGTTGTGGTCTATGTATTCACACGTGTATTACGATTTCCAGATAACACAATTATAGCATGAATAATAGACAATTATCATGAACAAAGAAATATAATAATAACCATTTTATTATTGCCTCTAGGGCATATTTCCAACATAGGCATCATGTCTGCAACAAGTAGATCGAAATGATTCTGCATCTACTACTATTACTCCACACATCGAGCGACTCCTGCCTGCATCTAGAGTATTAAGTTCATGAAGAACATAGTAATGCATTAAGAAAGATGACATGATGTACAGGGATAAACTCATGCAATATGATATAAACCCCACCTTTTTATCCTCGATGGCAATAATACAATTCATGCCTTGCTGCCCCTGCTGTCACTGGGAAAGGACACCGCAAAATTGAACCCAAAGCTAAGCACTTCTCCCATTGCAAGAAAGATCAATCTAGTAGGCCAAACCAAACTGATAATTCAAAGAGACTTGCAAAGATAACCAATCACACATAAAAGAATTCAGAGAAGATTCAATCATTTCTCATAGATAAACTTGATCATAAACCCACAATTCATCGGATCTCGAAAAACACACCACAAAAAGAGTTACATCAAATAGATCTCCAAGAAGATCAAGGAGAACTTTGTATTGAGATCCAAAGAGAGAGAAGGTCTATCGTAAACTACTCACAACTCATAGGAGAGGCCTTGGAGATGATGTAGAGGCCCTTCGTGGTTGATTCCCCCTTCGGCGGAATGCCGGCGAAGGCTCCAAGATGGGATCTCCCTGATATAGAAGGTTGCGGTGGTGGAAATAGTTTTTCGTGGTGCTCCTGGATGTTTTCAGGGTATGTGGATATTTATAGGAGGAAGAAGTAGGTCGGTTGAGCCACGAGGGTGGGGGCCATGCCCACCCCCTTAGGGCACGCCGGGCACCCTCGTGGCCGCCTCGGTTGCTGCTTGGCGTCCACTCCAAGTCTCCTGGATTGCGTTTGTTTCGAAAAGATCGCTCCTGAAGGTTTCATTCCGTTTGGACTCCGTTTGATATTCATTTCCTGTGAAACACTGAAATAGGCAAAAAATGAGCAATTCGGGTTGGGCCCCGGTTAGTAGGTTAGTCCCAAAAATGATATAAAAGTGTAGAGTAAAGCCCATAAACATCCAAAATGGGTAATATAATAGCATGGAACAATCAAAAATTATAGATACATTGGAGACGTATCAAGCATCCCCAAGCTTAATTCCTGCTCATCCTCGGGTAGGTAAATGATAAAAACTTGATTTTTGACGTGGAATGCTACCTAGCATAATTCTCAATGTAATTTTCTTTATTGTGGCATGAATGTTCAGATCCAAATGATTCAAAATAAAAGTTCATATTGACATAAGAAATAGTAATACTTCAAGCATACGAACAAGGTAATCATGTCTTCTCAAAATAACATGGCATTAGCAGGTTCATCCCTACAAAATCATATAGTTAGGCTATGTTTCATTTTCATTACACAAAATACTCCCATCAACAGCAACCCCGATTTCAGCCAAGCAATTGGTTCATACTTTTTAACGCGCTTTAGCTTTTTTCAACTCTCACGCAATACATGAGCGTGAGCCATGGATATAGCACTATGGGTGGAATAGAATATGATGATGGAGGTTGTGTGGATAAGACAAAAAAGGAGAAAGTCTCACATTGACGATGATAATCAACAGGCTATGGAGATGCCCATCAATTGATGTCAACATGAGGAGTAGGGATTGCCATGCAACAGATGCACTAGAGCTATAAATGTATGAAAGCTCAACAAAAGAAACTAGTGGGTGTGCATCCAACTTGCTTGCTCATGAAGACCTAGGGCATTTTGAGGAAGCCCATCGTTGGAATATACAAGCCAAGTTCTATAATGAAAAATCCCCACTAGTATATGAAGAACATGGTGCTACTTTGAAGCACAAGTGTGGAAAAAGATAGTAACATTGTCCCCTTTTTTTCTTTTCTTTTTTTCCTTTTTTTGGGCCTTTCTTTTTTTATTTCACCTTTCTTTTTTTTCTTTTGCCTTTCTTTTTTTTTCTTTTTGGCCTTTCTTTTTTTCTTCCCTTTTTTTATAAGGGACAATGCTCTAATGATGATGATCATCATACTTATATTTATTTACAACTCATGAATTACAACTCAAAACTAGAACAAGGTATGACTCTATGTGAATGCCTCCGGCAATGTACCGGGATGGGCAATGAGTCAAGAGTGACATGTATGAAAATTATGCATGGTGGCTTTGCCACAAATACGATGTCAACTACATGATCATGCAAGGCAATATGACAATGATGATGCGTGTCATGATAAACGGAACAGTGGAAAGTTGCATGGCATTATATCTCGAAATGGCTATGGAAATGCCATAATAGGAAGGTGGCTGTTTTGAGGAAGATATAGGGAGGTTTATGTGTGGTAGAGCGTATCGTATCACGGGATTTGGATGCACCGTCGAAGTTTGCACCAACTCTCAAGGTGAGAAAGGGCAATGCACGGTCCCGAAGAGGCTAGCAATGATGGAAGGGTAAAAGTGTGTATAATCCATGGACTCACATTAGTCATAAAGAACTCGTATACTTATTGCAAAAGTTTTATTAGACCTCGAAGCAAAGTACTACTACGCATGCTCCTAGGGGGGAGGTTGGTAGGAGTTAACCATCATCCGCCCCCGACCTCCACTCATAAGGAAGGCAATCAAAAGAGCACTCCATGCAATAAATTTGTTACACAACTTTTACCATACGTGCATGCTACGGGACTTGCCAACTTCAACACAAGTATTGTTTAAATTCAAAATTACCCAACTAGCATGACTCTAATATCACCACCTCTATATCTCAAAACAATTATAAAGCATCAAATTGATCATAGCATCCAATTCACTTCCTATGATAGTTTTTATTATACCCAACTTGGATGCCCATCATTCTAGGACCAATTTTTTTAGAGTTAATACCACTATTAGTACATAAACTTGTAGGGGTGGGAACAGTTTCATACAAAAACTAAAAAACCCCACAAAACTAGTCCTCCAACTTGACTGTTGTAACAAATTCATGCAAAACAGCTGTGGGCGCGACATTTGGCATGCCACGCTGGATTTTGGCACACGCCTTAATTTTACAAAAAGCCCCCTCGCACTCTCTGTATTTTACAAATAGCCCCCTCGCCCTCTCTGCATCGATTCCCCATTCGTAAATCCCTAGCTCCTCCCCCTTGCCGTCGCCCTCTCCGCCACCAGCCGTCTCCGCCGCCCTCTCGGCCGCCCTCTCCGCCGGCAGCCGTCTCCACCGCCCTGTCGAGATGAAGGGGTGCACATCATTGAGCGGGAAGCAGCAGGCAGGACGCCGTGGAGCAGGGCGTCGTCGTCCTCGAGCCACCCTCTCCCGCTCAATGGATGTGACCTCGCCGGTGCCGACATGACGAAGGACGGTGAGCCTTGGGCGAAAATCACCGGAGAGGTGCGCTACATGGATGTCAATTTCTGCAAGGTGCGTGTCCCCCTTCCCCTTGCCGATTTGCTTCGGATGCCCATGAACTTGGGCTTTCCTGATGAGTGCGAGCTTCCTGATGCTAACATTTGATTTGATGGCCATGGTAGGGGACTGAAAACCTACCCGGATTTGACTGGGGTATACCTCTATCCTCTCCAGATGCTGCTTTCAATGGCACTGACAAAAGTGACCATTGTTGCCACTTACTGAACCCTGTGAGAAGAGTTTGCTCTGATGGATATGACTATGGTCGTAGATTTCTTGTTTGTCCTCGTGAGGTTAGTCAAATGCCCAACTTTTGTTTAAAAAGGTGTGTTGTTTATCTGTAGTTGTTATAGGTTGATCTGACCAAATTGTTGTACTGAACAAATTGGTATTATGTGTTTTCCAGGGTTATGATACATGTGCTTATCTGAAGTGGGTGGACAAAGAATGGCAGGGGTGGCCTAGGCAGGTGATTGGCAAACTTGTTGAAGAGAATGTGGCTCTTCAGAAAATTGTGTTTGACAAGGATGCTGAAATTATGAGGCTGAAGGAAGAAAGGAAGGCCATAATCATGAAGCACAAGAAGGAGATCAGAACTAGGGATAGGAGGGAAATTTGGTTAGCCTGTTTGGTCTGCTGCTCTGCACTGTTGTATGGTGTTGTAGCACTAGTGATATGAGGTTTTGTGTAGTAAGTTAGGTAATTTAGTATTTGGCATGATGTATTATATGAAATCAGTGGCTACCTACTATCTATGTTCAGTGTTGTAAACATTCCAAACTGGAATCAGTGGCTTGAAATGAAATCAGTGGCATGTACTCATTTCTATTTACTTAATTGAAAATTCTCTTATTTGACATGAAATCAGTGGCTTGTTTACTTAACTGAAAATTTCTATTGCAAAATTCTCTTATTTGACATGAAATCAGTGGCTTGTTTACTTAACTGAAATCAATGATTCTCTTATTTGACATGAAAATTCAGCTAACTTACGCAAAATTCAGATCAAGCAAAATTTAGTTAACTTAACAGTGCAAATTTCAGTTAAGTTAACCATTTGGAAGGGGCCCAGGGATCTTCGGGTAGTACAACTTGGCATATTTGGCACAAAGTGAGCACCTGGTACATTCTATTTTAGGATGTGTGCACATGGGCACAACATGAGTAGAGAACCTAACATATAGATAACAGCAGATCAACATGGGCAGAGAACATGCAGTTCAACAGCAGATCAACATGGGCAGAGAACATGCAGTTCAATAACACTTCAACAACAGATTGGCATAGATAACAGCAGTTCAACATGGACTGCTCAAAATAGATAACTTATATGCCAACATATAGATCAGCATACCTAACTACTCTTCTGCATCTTCACTGCTTCTTCAATTGTTGAGCTGTTGCAGGCGGATGGAGCGGCGCACCTTCTTCCCCTCTTTCTTCAGCGGCGCCCTCTTCTTGTTTTGCTCTGGCTCCTTCACCTCTTCTTCTTGTTCAACCTTCACCTCTTCTGGTAGGAGCTCGACGTCCGGCAGGAGCTCGACGTCGGTGGGCATGTTTCTGCCACCGTCAACGGTGACCGGCGCAACAAGCACAACCTCGTCCGCATCCGTGTTGTCGTCAGTGATGACAACAGTCTCTGTCAGGTCGTCGTCAGAGGCGTAGTCCGCAGGGTCGACTGGAGTAGGCAGCGCGAGCACGATGTCGACGAGGTTCGCAGGGTCGTCATCGAGGGGGAACGGGGCCAGAGAGGTGGTGGAGCAGTACATCCACCACCTAGCTCGCTGGTACAGATCCATGCTGAGCGTTCCCTCACGCATTGCCCAGACGAGGAACAACGACGGCGGCACTGTGAGGCCTGTGGGGAAGGCACGTGCCTTCTCGCCATCCGTCAGCTGCTTGGCCAACCCGCGCGCATGCATGAGCATCATCTTCGGGGTGGGGAACCAGATGCAGACCTCTCGAATCTGCGCGCGGAACGACTGGTCGTTGCCGGCCAGATCCTCCAGTGCGAGCTTCCAGCCCTCGATGTTCGCCATGGCGGCGGTGGCCAGCGATGGTGAGTTGGGAGTGGAGGCGACGCGGTCGGTGTGTGGGAGTGGTGAGTGGGGAGTGGTGGGTGGCGCGGTGGGTGGGCGTGGATTTATTGATGCGGCGAGTGGGAACGCGAACCGTCCAGAGTGGGAGTTGGCGACTGGAAGAGTAGAAGTAACTTTCTGCATCTACAACTAGCAAGCCCCTACTCTTACCGTAGTGGCATTGCACCCTACTTCTCTACCCACAGGTCCTGGGTTCAAGACCCAGGCCAAATATTTTTTTGTTTATTTTTTTAATTGTGGGAGTTCACCAAATTTAGTTCAGCAAATGCAGAAAATTTAGTACATTCAGTAAATGCACAAAATTCAGTGCATTTAGCAAATGCACATTCAGTACATTCAGACATTTTTCATCTAATGCACAAACAACTCAAATGTGTTGGTATTCAAAACTCAAATGTTTTTTGCTGGCAGTTCACTACATGTCTAACTGTCATTGCAACAAGAAATTGGTATTACATGAAAAATGCTAGCATCAAGTTCAGACATGAACTTCTACAGTTTAGCATGAAGTTCATTGATGAACTAAACAAACATCTAACTGTCACCCCTTGAGATCAGGTATTGAGATCAGGTGCATTCTGAGAAACTGGAATTTCTTAGCTTAAATTGAGATCCGGTATTGGCTCCCTTGCTCCATCTTCACCAAACATGAGCATGTATGCTAGATAAGAGCTAGCTTCCCTCCTGTCTCTTCTCCCAGCCACCCCTCTGCCTCTTGCTCTACTCCCAGAAGATCCTCCTCTCTCTGTAGTGCCAGATCTCACTGTCTTTCCTTTCTTCCTTCCTCTTCCTCCAGTTGCACTTGACCCTGGCTCATCTGGATGTGGTACTGCTGCAGCTTTCTTCCTTCCTCTTCCTCTTCCCCTCACACTTGTTGTGGCTGTGGTTGTGGTTCTTCTGGGAGGGATAGAATCCCTAGCTTGCACCACAAAAGCAAACTCTTCAGCAAGTGGCCCAGGAGGATTCCAAGTGCTCACATATGCCCTTTCCTATGCAGGATCACAAAATGTCAGGAAGATACAAAATGAGAAAATGAAATGCAGATACAAATTCAGAGAAAAATAGTTAACTAAAAATGAAAGACAGTAATATTAAAGGTTCACCTCCTGGCCTATGGTCTAGACCATACTGCTTCTGTCATTCATAGGATCAAGCCTAGGATCAAGTCTTGTTGGCATAATATCCTGTAGTCAGAAAACAATTCATGTTAGTAACATAACCGAACTTAAATGCAGTTAACTGAAATCACTGTTCAAAGTCCTAATTCAGAGAAAAACAGTTAACTGAAATCACTGATTTAACCTGCAGAATTGAAGGATCTTAAACTTCATCATCATCTTCTAATTGAGCTTCCTGTTGCCTCATAAACTTGGCATGTCCTCTCTTGTTGTGGTCAGCACTGCCACACACTGAGCAATGCATGGCCACTCCTTTTTTTGATGTAAACAGTTCCATCTTTCTTATTCTTCTCTTCTGGTGTCTTTCTCCTGTTCTTTGCTGGCCTGCCCATTTTCTTTGTGAAGACTGGAGGGTGGATGGGAATGCCATTCATCTTTTCCCAGCTTTTCCTGTCCCTCATAGGCATGATGTTGTGTCCATATGCCTTTAGATAGTTTTCTATGCTATAGCACTTGTGAACCGATGTTTCAGGGTCAATCCTATCAGCTCTACAACAGGCAATCACATGATTGCAAGGGATGCCATCCAATTGAATTTTTTTGTAATGACAAGTTCTTGCTGGAATATCCACAACATACTTGTTGTTGCCAGATTCAACACCATAAATGCCAAGTCCTGAATGTGTTGGAAAGCGGTTACTTGAGTACTCTGCATTCTTGTCCAGTGTCTTCCTAATCTTGGGGCAGATAAGTCCAGTCCACTTTTCTGAAGCTTCTTTGTACTTTTTGTCATGCCTCACAGTAATTTTATGTGTTATGCATTCTAGCATTGATATAACTCACAGTTCTCTTGCATCCAAGATGTAGCTGCAAGAGATACATAGTAAAGTTTTGTCAGAACTCAGTGACACTGCAAGATTACCTCAACTGAAGTTTTATGTGTTAAACATAACTGAACTTGTTTGCTAGAAAAGTGAACTAACTGAAGTTTACCTGTTGTACACCTCTGACATGTTGTTCAGCAAGATGTCACACTTGGGGAAATCTCTGAAGTATGCTTTCACCCACTGGTTGGGGGGCTTGCCATCCAACCAATTATATGCCTCCAAGTTCTGTGCCCTCAGCTTCTCTCTGTTCAAGGTCCACTTGTCCACATTAGTTGATCTAGCAATGGCCCACAACATATTCTTCAGTGTTTCTCCTTTGAACTTCTGGTGGAAGTTTTGATAAAGATGTCTAACACAAAATCTGTGTTCTGCATCTGGCCATATCTTCTCAACAGCATTGATCAAACCCTGCAAAATTAGTTCATAAATATGTGAGACAACAGCACCATATGGAAATATGCAACAGCAACATGTTTGGACAAATGGAACACACCTTTTGCTTGTCACTCATTATAGTGAAAGGGGAGGTGTTAATGATGTTCAAATCATTCTTCAAAGTGGTGAGAAACCATTCCCAAGAGTAAGTTGACTCCACCTCCACCATCCCCATTGCAAATGGAAATATGCAATCATTGGGATCAATCCCAACAGCTGTTAGCAGCACACCCTTGTATTTGCTCTTCAAGTGACACCCATCAACAAATAGAATTGGCCTGCACCCACTCAGGAAACCTCTCTTGCAGGCATCATAGGACCAATATAGTGAAGATAGGTGATCTTTTGGAAGCAGGTCACCTATTTCCTTCACTTTGGTTGTGCAAACAATGAATTTGCTCCCTGGATTACTTCTCCTCAGTTCTTGTCCATAGTCCCACAACTAGATGTATTGTGCTTTCTCATCACCATGTATGATCTTAAGTGCAACACTCCTGGCCCTGCCAAGCTTCATTCTCACTGGATTAAGCTTGAACTTCTACTGAACTTTTCTTCCAAATGTACCCAAGTCCATGCTCTTGTTGTCTATGAACTCATCCATAAATATCTCAGTAAGGCACTTCATTGTCAAGCACTTGGAATCCCATGTTTTCTGACAGGTGTGCTCTCCATTGTACTCTCCGATGACAATGCTTCCTGTTCTATTGTCTCTAGATGCTTTCAACCTCCAAGGGCAATCAGGTTGACACACACCAATGAATCTCTCTGCCTCATTTCTAGCTTTGATGATTTTCACTCTTTTTTTGACTGTGTATGCAGTGATTGCTTCCCTTAGCTCTTTCATTTCTCCAAATACTTGCCCAACCCTGAAGATTGGGTTGCTCATGTCCATTTCTGCATTGAATGTTCTGAATGTATATTTCAACTTCTCCAACTCATCTTTTGACAAGTTGAGCTCATCATCATCTAGTGGATCTTCCTCCTCAAATATCTCTTCCTCTTCTTCATTGTTTTCATTCAATAATTTGTCCACATTCTAAGCAAACAAATCATCATCTCCATCTTCACAATCATAGTCACTCTCATAAAAGTCTGAGTTAGTTTCATTCAACTCTTCTTCTCCATCATTGTTTTCAACTGCATTATCTGCATTGTCTGCATCTGCATCATGATCTGCCTCTGCATCCTCTCCTTCCATTGCATTCTCTGCATCATGATCTGCCTCTGCATCCTTTCCTTCCTCTGCATTCTCTGCATCTTGATCTGCATCCTCTACTTCTTCTTCATCCTCATTTCCATCTGCAGTTGGGCATCCTTTTAGTATGATTTCAGGATATAATGTCTGAATCTTGTTCTCCTCATCAAGTAACAAATCCAATGTCTTGGCTTCTCTGCTGGACCTCACCATAGCAGCTATAACATCTGGATTATCCACACATAGCAGGCCATCACCATAGTCTTTATCTGGCAAAATCCAGTACACCTTGATTTGAGGGTCTGTAGGGTCATAGCCCATCCTTGACAAGCAATACTTGATCATCCCCAGTGACCATGTGTTTGAATGACAGTAGTCAAAAGCTTCATGACTCCACCCAATGTAAGGGAACTTCAATTCTCCACCTATGCATTCCCCCAAAAAAATTCCATTGTGCTCAAACTCCACTGAGAAAAACTGGCTAGCTCCTCCATTTGTCACTGCAATAATTGACACATGAAATTTTCAATGCACAACACATTCAACTCTAACTGAATCATAGTTTCAACTGACAAAGTACAGTGCTCAAACTATAACTGAATCTGTACATGATTTTCAAACAGAAATATGTACTGAATATCAACTAAAAGACCACCCTTTCATCACAAAACAAAAGTAAAAATGTTGACTTTCATCTCAAAAAAGCTTGTACTTTTGCCAAACAGAGAAAGTAAGCATTTTTTCACTGAAATATCGACTGAAAGACCACCCTTTCATCACATTTTACAGTGCATTTACAGTTCAGTGCAACAATAGCATATAATCTATGAATATGTGAACAATAAAATCACATCAACACATGACCCCTTTCCTCTCTGACCTAAAGGACCCCCCTTTCCCTGTATGCTACCCAAAACCCTAGGTCAAATCCCCTCACATTGCCCTTGATTCACCCCCCGAATTCCCCAAATCAGCATCAAGAAACCCTAGACAAGCTCATGGAAACTACTTCCCCTACGAACCCTGGGGACACACACAACCAACCCTAGTGAGCAGATCGACCCAAAATTCACACTACATCGGCATGATCGGCCTAAAAAACCTAACCACTCCACCGGCAGGAACAGGGGAAGCAGAGGAGGAGGCAGAGGAGTGCTTACCGTATTCAGGAGGCCACTCGCCGGGTTCCCTACGCCACGGCTCCATGGCGCCTTGTGTCACCGCCGATGAGACCGACGGCGACGTCGCCTCGCAGGAGCAGGAGCAGATGAGGAGGAACAGGGGACGGGCGAAAGAGAAGGGAAAGGTTTTGGAAGGGGTTTGCATCAGGGCCGATGACCAGGGGGTTTTCTGTCGGAGGTATGGACTGGTCTGCGAAATTGCTAAAGCGCGAGTTTTTTTTGTAAAAACATGCATCGGGCCCGACAGAGCCTATCTGGCGCGCCATGTGTGCAGTTCGGGGTGGTCTTGTATGAATTTGTTACAGCAGGCAAGTTGGAGGACTAGTTTTGTGGGGTTTTTTAGTTTTTGTATGAAACTGTTCCCACCCCTACAAGTTTATGTACTAATAGTGGTATTAACTCTTTTTTTTAACCATAGCAAATACCATGCTGTTCTAAAAGACTCTCATAATAATATAAGTGAAGCATGAGAGATCAACAATTTCTACAAAATTAAACCACCGACGTGCTCTAAAAGATATAAGTGAAGCACTAGAGCAAAATTATCTAGCTCAAAAGATATAAGTGAAGCACATAGAGTATTCTAATAAATTCCAAATCATGTGGGTTTCTCCCAAAACGTGTGTAAAGAAAGGATGATTGTGATAACCTAAAAAAACAAAGACTCATATCATACAAGACGCTCCAAACTAAACACATATCATGTGGCAAATAAAAATATAGCTCCAAGTAAAGTTACCGATAGATGAAGACGAAAGAGAGGATGCCTTCCGGGGCATCCCCAAGCTTAGGCTTTTGGTTATCCTTGAATGTCTTGGGGTGCCATGGGCATCCCCAAGTTTAGGCTCTTTCCACTCCTTATTCCATAGTCCATCAAATCTTCACCCAAAACTTGAAAACTTCACAACACAAAACTCAACAGCAAATCTCATAAGCTCCGTTAGTGCAAGAAAGAAAAACCACCACATAAGGTACTGTAATGAACTCATTATTTATTTATATTGGTGTTAAACCTACTGTATTCCAACTTCTCTATGGTTCATACCCCACGATACTAGCCATAGATGCATCAAAATAAGCAAACAACACACGAAAAAACAGAATCTATCAAAAACAGAATAGTCTGTAGCAATCTGTAACTTTTGAATACTTCTGGAACTCTAAAATCCTACCAAAATAGGAAGTCCTGGGAAATTTGTCTAATGATCTACTTCAAAAAGAATCAACACAAAAGCACGTTCCTGTCATTTACTAAAATTATGTTCATGCATGCAAAAGTTTCTGTTTTTCAGTAGAATCAAATTAACTATCACCGTAGGTTATCCTATAGGTTCTACTTGGCACAAACACTAATTAAAACATAAAAACACATCTAAACAGAACCTAGATGAAATATTTATTACTAAACAGAAGCAAAAAACAAGGAACAAAAATAAAATTGGGTTGCCTCCCAACAAGCGCTATCACTTAACGCCCCTAGCTAGGCATAAAAGCGAGAATAGATCTAAGTATTGCCATCTTTGGCATTCAATTCACAAGTGGCGTGCATAATGGATTCATAAGGTAATTTTACTTTCTTTCTAGGGAATTGTTCCATTCCTTTCCTTAATGGAAATTGGAATCTAATATTCCCTTCCTTCATATCAATAATTGCACCAGTTATTCTAAGGAAATGTCTACCAAGAATAATAGGACATGAAAGATTGCAATCTATATCAAGAACGATAAAATCTATGGGAACATAATTCCTATTTGCAACAATAAGAACATCATTGATACTTCCCATAGGTTTCTTAATGGTGGAATCCGCATGGTGCAAGTTTAAAGAGCAATCATCAAAATCATGGAAACCTAGCACATCACATAAAGTTTTCGGAATCGTGGAAACACTAGCACCCAAATCACACAAAGCATAGTATTCATGATCTTTAATTTTAATTTTTATAGTAGGTTCCCACTCATCATAAAGTTTTCTAGGTATAGAAACTTCCAATTCAAGTTTTTCCTCATAAGATTGCATCAAGGCATTAACAATATGTTTGGTAAAAGCTTTATTTTGACTATAAGCATGAGGAGAATTCAACATGGATTGCAACAAGGAAATACAATCTATTAAAGAACAATTATCATAATTAAATTCCTTGAAATCCATAATAGTGGGTTCAATGCTATGTAAAGTTTTGACCTCTCCAATCCCACTTTTACCAAATCTAGCATCAAGATCTAAAAACCCCGAATCATTGGGGCACCTTTTAACTAAAGTTGACTCATCTCAAGTTACATCATTATCAAGATTCATATTGCAAAACAAAGATTTAATAGGGGACACATCAATAACTTTTAGATCTTCATCATCATTTTCATGGAAACTAGAAGAACACGCTTTTACAAAGCAACCTTTCTTAGCACGCATCCTAGTGGTTCTTTCTTTGCACTCATCAATGGATTCTCATGGCTTTGAGACTCATTGATATCATGCTTAGGTGGAATAGATCTAAGTTTCAAAGAATCAACATCAAGCGAAAGTCTATCAACGTTCCTAGCCAATCCATCAACTTTAAGCAATTTTTCTTCAAGCAAAGCATTAAAATTCTTTTGAGAGATCATAAATTCTTTAACGCTATTCTCAAAATCAGAGGGAATCTTATTAAAATTTCTATAAGAGTTGTTGTAGGAATTACCATAATTATTAGAGGAATTACTAGGAAACGGCCTAGGATTAAAGTTTCCTCTATACGCATTGTTACCAAAATTATTCCTACCAACAAAATTCACATCCATAGATTCATTATTATTCTCAATCAAAGTAGACAAATGCATATCATTAGGATCAATAGGAGCACCCTTAGTAGCAAACAAATTCATCTGGATTAGTGTAAAGCTTACATTGACGTAACTCTTTATGAAGAACTCTTTATCACCTTCATAACCAAGAAATACTTCCTTAGTCCTCTTAGGTAACTAAGGATAACTTTGACCACTATAGAGTGATCCACTCCTGGATCACTATCGTACCCCCTTGCCAAACTCATAGCAAGGCACACAACTGGTCTGGTACATAGCATGGCATACTTTATAGAACCTATGATTGAGGCATAGGGAATGACTTCCATTCTCTTTCTATCTTCTGCCATGGTCGGGCTTTGAGTCCTACTCAACTTTACACCTTGTAATACAGGCAAGAACTCCTTCTTTGAGTGATCCGTTTTGAACTCTTTCAAAATTCTTGTCAAGGTTGTACTCATTGAAAAATCTTTATCAAGAGTCTTGATCTATCTCTATAGATCTTGATGCCCAATATGTAAGCAGCTTCACTGAGTTCTTTCATTGAAAAACTCTTATTCAAGTTCTCCTTTATGCTTTCCAAAAAATTATACATCATTTTCGATCAACAATATGTCATTCACATATACTTATCAAAAAGGTTGTAGTGCTCCCACTCTCTTTCTTGTAAATACAGGCTTCACCGCAAGTCTGTATAAAACTATATGCTTTGATCAACTCATTAAAGCATATATTCCAACTCCGAGATGCTTGCACCATTCCATAGATGGATCGCTGGAACTTGCACACCTTGTTAGTACCTTTAGAATCGACAAAACCTTCTGGTTTTATCATATACAACTCTTCTTTAAGAAATATCCATTTAAGGAATGCAGTTTTGACATACATTTGCCAGATTCCAAAAATATGGCAATCGCTAACATGATTCGGAAGGATTTAAGCATCGCTACAGTTGAGAAAATCTCATTGTTGTCAACACCTTGAACTTGTCGAAAACCTTTTACGACAAGTCGAGCTTTGTAGATAGTAACACTACTACCAGCGTCCGCCTTCCTCTTGAAGATCCATTTATTTTTTATGGCTTGCCGATCATCGCGCAAATCCACCAAAGTCCACACTTTGTTCTCATACATGGATCCCATCTTAGGTTTCATGGCCTCAAGCCATTTCATGGAATCTGGGCTCATCATCGCTTCCTCATAGTTCGTGGGTTCATCATGGTCTAGTAACATGACTTCCAGAAAAGGATTATCATACCACTCTGGTGTGGATCGTACTCTGGAAGACCTACGAGGTTCGGTAGTAACTTGATCTGAAGTTTCATGATCATCAGCATTAGCTTCCTGCTACCTCTTGAGCATGTGTTGGTTTTCCCTTGAAGAGGAAAGGGTGATGCAGCAAAGTAGCATAAGTATTTCCCTCAGTTTTTAAGAACCAAGGTATAAATCTAGTAGGAGGCTACACTCAAATCCCTCGTACCTGCACAAACAAATAAGAACCTTGCAACCAACGCGATAAAGGGGTTGTCAATCCCTTCACGACCACTTGCAAAAGTGAGATCTGATAGAGATAATAAGATAAATATTTTTGGTATTTTTATGATATAGATTGGAAAGTAAAGATTGCAAAATAAAATAGATCCGAAACTTATATGATGGAAAATAGACCCGGGGCCATAGGTTTCACTAGTGGCTTCTTTCAAGATAGCATAAGTATTATGGTGGGTGAACAAATTACTATCGAGAAATTGATAGAAAAGTGCATAGCTATGAGAATATCTAGGCATGATCATGTATATAGGCATCACTTCCACGACAAGTAGATCGAAATGATTCTGCATCTACTACTATTACTCCACACATTGACCAACTCCTGCCTACATCTAGAGTATTAAGTTCATAAGAATAGAGTAACACATTAGGCAAGATGACATGATGTAGAGGGATAAAATCAAGCAATATGATATAAACCCCATCTTTTTATCCTCGATGGCAACAATACAATACGTGCCTTGCTGCCCCTACCGTCACTGGGAAAGGACACCACAAGATTGAACCGAAAGCTAAGCACTTCTCCCGTTGCAAGAAAGATCAATCTAGTAGGCCAAACCAAACTGATAATTCAAAGAGACTTGCAAAGATAACAAATCATACATAAAAGAATACAAAGGAGATTCAAATATTGTTCATAGATAATCTTGATCATAAACCCACAATTCATCGGATCTCGGCAAACATACCGAAAAAAGAATTACATCGAATAGATCTCCAAGAAGATCGAGGAGAACTTTGTATTAAGATCCAAAGAGAGGGAAGAAGTCATCTAGCTAATAACTATGGACCCGAAGGTCTGTGGTAAAAAACTCACACTTCATCGAAGAGGCTATGGTGTTGATGTAGAAGCCCTCCGTGATCGATACCTCCTTTGGCGGAGCGCCGAAAAAGGCCCCAACATGGGATCTCACGGGTACAGAAGGTTGCGGCGGTGGAAATAGGGTTTCGTGGTGCTCTCGGATGTTTTCAGGGTATATGAGTATATATAGGCGAAAGAAGTCAGTTAGGGGAGCCACGAGGAGCCCACGAGGGTGGGGGCGCACCTACCCCCACGGGCGCGCCCTCCTGCCTCGTGGCCACCTCGTTTCTTTCTTGACATCCACTCCAAGTCTCCTAGATTGCGTTTGTTCCAAAAATAACTCTCTCGAAGGTTTCATTCCGTTTGGACTCCGTTTGATATTTCTTTTCTGCGAAACACTAAAATAGGCAAAAAAAATAGCAATTTGGACTGGGTCTCCGGTTAATAGGTTAGTCCCAAAAATAATATAAAAATGTATAATAAAGCCCATTAAACATCCAAAACAGATAATATAATAGCATGGAACAATAAAAAATTATAGATACGTTGGAGACGTATCAAGCATCCCCAAGCTTAATTCCTACTCGTCCTTGAGTAGGTAAATGATAAAAACAGGATTTTTGATGTGGAATGCTACCTAGCATAATTCTCAATGTAATTTTCTTTATTGTGGCATGAATGTTCAGATCCGAAAGATTCAAGACAAAAGTTTAATATTGACATAAGTGTAATAATACTTCAAGCATACTAACAAAGTAATCATGTCTTCTCAAAATAACATGGCCAAAGAAAGTTATCCCTACAAAATCATATAGTCTGGCTATGCTCTATCTTTATCACACAAAATATTTAAATCATGCACAACCCCGGTTTTAGTCAAGCAATTGTTTCATACTTTAGAATTTTCAAACTTTTTCAATCTTCACGCAATACATGAGTGTGAGCCATGGACATAGCACCATAGGTGGAATAGGATGGTAGTTGTGGAGAAGACAAAAAGGAGAAGATAGTGTCACATCAACTAGACGTATCAACGGGCTATGGAGATGCCCATTAATAGATATCAATGTGAGTGAGTAGGGATTGCCATGCAACGGATGCACTAGAGCTATAAGTGTATGAAAGCTCATCAAAAGAAACTAAGTGGGTGTGCATCCAACTTGCTTGCTCACGAACACCTAGGGTAATTTGAGGAAGCCCATCATTGGAATATACAAGCCAAGTTCTATAATGAAAAATTCCCACTAGTATATGAAGGTGAAAACATAGGAGACTCTCTATCATGAAGATCATGGTGCTACTTTGAAGCACAAGTGTGGTAGAAGGATAGTAACATTGTCCCTTCTCTCTTTTTCTCTCATTTTTTCTTTATTTATTATTTTTTTCCTTGGTGAGCTTCTTTGGCCTCTTTTTTTTATTTGGGCTTCATTGGCCTCTTTTATTTTCCATAAAGTCCGGAGACTCATCCCAACTTGTGAGGGAATCATTGCTTCCATCATCCTTTCCTCACATGGGACAATGCTCTAATAATGAAGATCATCACACTTTTATCTACTTCAACTCAAGAATTACAACTCAATACTTAGGACAAAATATGACTCTATGTGAATGCCTCCGGTGGTGTACCGGGATATGCTATGAATCAAGAGCGACATGGATGAAAGAATTATAAAGGTGGCTTTGCCACAAATACGATGTCAACTACATGATCATGCAAGGCAATATGACAATGGTGGAGCGTGTCATAATAAACGGAACGGTGAAAAGTTGCATGGAAATATATCTCGCAATGGCTATGGAAATGCCATAATAGGTAGGTATGGTGGCTGTTTTGAGGAAGGTATATGGTGGGTGTATGATACCGGCGAAAGTTGCGCGGCACAAGAGAGGCTAGCAACGGTGGAAGGGTGAGAATGCGTATAATCCATGGACTCAACATTAGTCATGAAGAACTCACATACTTATTGCAAAAATCTACAAGTTATCAAACCAAAGTACTACATGCATGCTCCTAGGGGAAGGGTTGGTAGCAGTTAACCATCGCGCGATCCCGACCTCCACACATAAGGAAGACAACCAATAAATAAATCATGCTCCAACTTCATCACATAACGGTTCACCATGCGTGCATGCTACGGGAATCACAAACTTTTAACACAAGTATTCCTAAAATTAAAAACTACTCAACTAGCATGACCCCAATATTACCATCCTCATATATCAAAACAATCATCAAGTATCAAAACTTCTCATAGTATTCAATGCACTTTATATGATAGTTTTTATTATACATATCTTGGATGCTCATTATTTTATTTTAACCAAAGTAATTACCATGCTGTTCTAAAAGGCTCTCAAAATAATATAAGTGAAGCATGATAGACCAATAGTTTCTATAAAATAAAACTACCACCGTGCTCTAAAAAGATATAAGTGAAGTACTAGGGCAAAATTATCTAGCTCAAAAGATATAAGTGAAGCACATAGAGTATTCTGATAAATTCTGATTCATGTGTGTCTCTCCCAAAAGGTGTGTACAGCAAGGATTATTGTGGTAAACTCAAAATCAAAGACTCGTATCATACAAGACGCTCCAAGCAAAACACATATCATGTGGTGAATAAAAATATAGCATCAAGTAAAGTTACCGATGGACGAAGACGAAAGAGGGGATGCCTTCCAGGGCATACCCAAGCTTAGGCTTTTGGTTGTCCTTGAATTTTACCTTGGGGTGCCTTGGGCATCCCCAATCTTAGGCTCTTGCCACTCCTTATTCCATCATCCATCAAATCCGTACCCAAATACTTGAAAACATCACAACACAAAACTCAACAGATAAAACAAACCACCACTTTAAGGAGGTACTATAATGAACTCATTCTTTATTTATATTGGTGTTAAAACTACTTTATTCCAACTTCTCTATGGTTCATACCCCTCGATACTAGCCATAGATTCATCAAAATAAGCAAGCAACACACAAAAAACAGAATCTATCAAAAACAGAACAGTCTGTAGAAATCTGTAACTTTCGAATACTTCTGGAACTCCAAAACTTCTACCAAATTAGGAAGTTCTAGGTAATTTGTCTACTAATCTTCTGCAAAAAGAATCAACTAAATATAACGTTTCTGTGATTTATGAAATTTATTCTCGTGTGTGCAGAAGTTTCTGTTTTTCAGCAAGATACAATTAACTAATGACGTAGGTTATCCTAAAGGTTTTACTTGGCACCAACACTAATTAAAACACAAAACCACATCTAACCAGAGGCTATATGAATTATTTATTACTAAACAGGAACAAAAAGCAAAGAACAAAAATAAAATTGGGTTGCCTCCCAACAAGCTATATCGTTTAACGCCCCTAGCTAGGCATAAAAGTGAGAATAAATCTAAGTATTGCCATCTTTGGTACTCAATTTTTCAATAGAACACTTATAACCCTTAGGAGTTTCCTTATTTTTATTAATGATTAAACTCCTAGGCAAGAAATCAAGAAACTCGTTTGTAGCAAAAGGTTCCTTAATGATAGCGAAAAAGCTGGGATGAACACTTATTGATTTGAGATCCGCATTTTCCTTACTAGAAGAGTCACCCTTATTTTCAGGAACATACATTAATTTGGCAATTTTGGTAGTAGGAGGAGCTGGAGTATTTTTCACAGATGAAAAGGTATACCCTAAGTTGGTGATAATATCCTAAAGTTTACCGGTTCTTGTATAATCTTGATCTATTCTTTCGTTAACTATAGGTTCCTTTTCTTTAAAAAAATTCAGAGTAACTCCAACCTTAGATCCATATTAGGTAATTTGGTTGTTGATATTTTTATCCAAATTTTCAATTAACTATACAGTGGCAACTTTATTTTCAATAATTTCAAGCCTTTGCATCACATGTTCCAAAGTTAAAACAGTTCCATTAACCAAAAGATGTGGTGGACCAAACAAATCTATCATAGCATTATAAGAATCAAAAGTATGGCTACCCAAGAAATTCCCTCCGATAATGGTATGAAAAATATATCTGTTCCAAGGAGTAATGCCTACATGAAAATTGCGAAGAAGAACGGAAGTAGATTGCTTCTTAGTAGATCTATTCTGAGCATTGCAAATTCTATGACAAGCATCTTTTAGATTTTCTCCCTTCCTTTGTTTAAAATTAAGAACTTCATGATCGGGAGCACTAACAATGATAGAAGTACTAGCCATAACGACGAATGGTGACACAAGAAGCAAGCGAAAAAGAGGCGAACGGGAAAGAGAGGGCAAATTAAACAGCGAGGGTGAAGTGGAGGAGAGGAAAACGAGAGGAAAATGGCAAATAATGTAATGCGAGGGATAAGAGTTTGTGATGGGTACTTGGTATGTATTGACTTGTGTGTAGACTCCCCGACAACGGCGCCAAAAATAATTCTTGCTACCTTTTGAGCATGCGCTGGTTTTCCCTTGAAGAGGAAAGGGTGATGCAGCAAAGTAGTGTAAGTATTTCCCTCAGTTTTTGAGAACCAAGGTATCAATCCAGTAGGAGGATACACTCAAATCCCTCGTACCTGCACAAACAAATAAGAACCTTGCAACCAACACGATAAAGGGGTTGTCAATCCCTTCACGGCCACTTGCAAAAGTGAGATCTGATAGAGATAATAAGATAAATATTTTTGGTATTTCTATGATATAGATTGGAAAGTAAAGATTGCAAAATAAAATAGATCAGAAACTAATATGATGGAAAATAGACCCGGGGGCCATAGGTTTCACTAGTGGCTTCTCTCAAGATAGCATAAGTATTACGGTGGGTGAACAAATTACTGTCGAGCAATTGATAGAAAAGTCCATAGTTATGAGAATATCTAGGCATGATCATGTATATAGGCATCACGTCCGCGACAAGTAGATGGAAATGATTCTGCATCTACTACTATTACTCCACACATCGACCGCTATCCAGCATGCATCTAGTGTATTAAGTTCATAAGAACAGAGTAACTCATTAGGCAAGATAACATGATGTAGAGGGCTAAACTCAAGCAATATGATATAAACCCTTTCTTTTTATCCTCGATGGCAACAATACAATACGTGCCTTGCTGCCCCTGCTGTCACTGGGAAAGGACACCGCAAGATTGAACCCAAAGCTAAGCACTTCTCCCATTGCAAGAAAGATCAATCTAGTAGGCCAAACCAAACTGATAATTCGAAGAGACTTGCAAAGATAACAAATCATACATAAAAGAATTCAGAGGAGATTCAAATATTGTTCATAGATAATCTTGATCACAAACCCACAATTCATCGGACATCGACAAACACACCGCAAAAAGAATTACATCGAATAGATCTCCAAGAAGATCGAGGAGAACTTTGTATTGAGATCCAAAGAGAGAGAAGAAGCCATCTAGCTAATAACTATGGACCCGAAGGTCTGTGGTAAATGACTCACACTTCATCGGAGAGGCTATGGTGTTGATGTAGAAGCCCTCCGTGATTGATCCCCCCTCTCGTGGAGTGCCGGAAAAGGTCCCAAGATGGGATCTCACGGGTACAGAAGGTTGCGGCGGTGGAAATAGGGTTTTGTGGTGCTCTCGGATGTTTTCAGGATATATGCGTATATATAGGCAAAAGAAGTCGGTCAGGGGAGCCACGAGGGGCCCACGAGGGTGGGGGCGCGCCTACCCCCCTGGGCGCGCCCTCCTGCCTCGTGGCCTCCTCGTTTCTTTCTTGACGTCCACTCCAAGTCTCCTGGATTGCGTTTGTTCCAAAAATAACTCTCCCAAAGGTTTCATTCCATTTGGACTTCGTTTGATATTCCTTTTCTATGAAACACTGAAATAGGCAAAAAAACAGCAATTTGGACTAGGCCTCTGGCTAATAGGTTAGTCCCAAAAATAATATAAAAATGTACAATAAAGCCCTTTAAACGTCCAAAACAGATAATATAATAGCATGGAACAATCAAAAGTTATAGATACGTTGGAGACGTATCACTTCCTCACTAATTTGTGTAGGAATCACTGGAACTGACTTCTGTGAGGAAGTACTTTCCAATTCGGGAGAAGGTACAATTACCTCATCAAGTTCTATTTTCGTCCCACTCACTTCTTTCGAGAGAAACTCCTTCTCTAGAAAGGATCAATTCTTAGCAACGACTACTGTACCTTCGGATCTGTGATAGAAGGTGTACCCAACAATTTCCTTTGGGTATCCTATGAAGACGCACTTCTCCGATTTGTGTTCGAGCTTATCAGGTTGAAGCTTTTGCACATAAGCATCGTTGTCCCAAACTTTAAGAAACGACAGCTTAGGTTTCTTGCCAAACCATAGTTCATATGGTGTCGTCTCAACAGATTTTGACAGTGCCCTATTTAAAGTGGATGCAGCTATCTCTAATGCATAACCCCAAAACAATAGTGGTGAATCGATAAGAGACATCATAGATCGCATCATATCCAATAAAGTGCGGTTACGATGTTCGGACACACCATTACGCTGTGGTGTTCCAGGTGGTGTGAGTTGTGAAACTATTCCACATTGTTTTAAATGAAGGACAAACTCATAACTCAAATATTCTTCTCCACGATCAGATCATAGAAACTTTTATTTTCTTGTTACGATGATTCTCCACTTCACTCTGAAATTCTTTGAACTTTTCAAATGTTTCAGACTTGTGTTTCATTAAGTAGATATGCCTATATCTGTTTTAAATCATCTGTGAAGATCAGAAAATAATGATACCCACCACAAGCATCAACACTCATTGGACCGCATACATCGGTATGTATTATTTCTAATAAGTCACTATCTCGTTCCATTGTTCTGGAGAACGGAGTTTTAGTCATCTTGCCCATAAGGCACGGTTCGCAAGTATCAACTGATTCATAATCAAGTGATTCCAAAAGTCCATCTTTATGGAGTTTCTTCATGCGCTTTACACCAATATGACCCAAATGGCGGTGCCACAAATAAGTTGCACTATCATTATCAAATTTTCATCTATTGGCATCAATATTATGAATATGTGTATTACCACAATCGAGATTCAATAAACCATCAACATTGGGTGTACGACCATAGAAGGTTTTATTCATGTAAATAGAATAACAATTATTCTCTGTCTTAAATGAATAAGCGTATTGCAATATACATGATCTAATCATATTCATGCTCAACGCAAACACCAAATAACATTAATTTAGGTTCAACACTAATCCCGAAAGTATAGGGAGTGTACGATGATGATCATATCAATCTTGGAACCACTTCCAACATACATCATCACTTCATCCTTAACTAGTCTCTATTTATTCTTTAACTCCTGTTTCGAGTTACTAATCTTAGCAACTGAACAAGTATCGAATACCTAGGGGCTACTATGAACACTAGCAAGGTGCACATCAATAACTTGTATATCAAATATACCTTTGTTCACTTTTCCCTCCCTCTTTTCCACCAAATATTTGGGGTAGTTCCGCTTGGAGTGATCATTTCCTTTGCAGTAGAAGCACTCAGTTTCAAGCTTAGGTCTAGCTTTGGGCTTCTTCACGGGAGTGACAACTTGCTTGCCATTCTATTTGAAGTTCCCTTTCTTTCCCTTTGCCCTTTTCTTGAAATTAGTGGTCTTGTCAATAATCAACACTTGACGCTTTTTCCTGATTTCTACCTTTGTCGATTTCAGCATCACGAAGAGCTCGAGAATCGTTTTCGTCATCCCTTGCATACTATAGTTCATCACGAAGTTCCAGTAACTTGGTGATGGTGACTAGAGAACACTGTTAATCACTATCTTATCTGGAAGATTAACTCCCACTTGATTCAAGCGATTGTAGTACCCAGACATTCTGAGTACATGCTCACTAGCTGAGCGATACTCCTCCATCTTTTAGGCGAAGTACTTGTCGGAGGTCTCATACCTCTCGACACAGGCATGAGCCTGAAATACCAATTTCAGCTCTTGGAACATCTCATATGCTCTATGGCATTCAAAACGTTTTTGAAGTCCAGATTCTAAGCCGTAAAGCATGGTGCACTTAAACTATCAAGTAGTCATCATATTGAGCTAGCAAAACATACATAACATCTGCATCTGCTCCTGCAATAGGTCTTTCACCTAGCGGTGCATCAAGGACATAATTCTTCTATGCAGCAATGAGGATAAACCTCAGATCATGGGCCCAGTCCACATAATTGCTACTATCATCTTTCCACTTTAGTTTTCTCTAGGAACATATAAAAAACATAGGGTAGCTACAACGCGAGCTATTGATCTACAACATAATTTGCAAATACTATCAGGACTAAGTTCATGATAAATTAAAGTTCAATTAATCATATTACTTAAGATCTCCCACTTAGATAGACATCCCTCTAGTCATCTAAATGATCACTTGATCCATATCAACTAAACCATGTCCGATCATCACGTGAGATGGAGTAGTTTTCAATGGTGAGCATCTCTATGTTGATCATATCTACTATATGATTCATGCTCGACCTATCGGTCTCCAGTGTTCTGAGGCCATATCTGTATATGCTAGGCTCGTCAAGTTTAATCCGAGTATTCTGCATGTGCAAAAATGGCTTGTGAGACCTATCTATAATTTTTGATTGTTCCATGCCAATATTATTCAACTTTCTATACTTTTGGCAACTTTTTATACTATTTTTGGGACTTACATATTGATCCAGTGCCTAGTGCCAGCTCCTGTTTGTTACATGTTTTATGTTTCGCAGAAACCACATATCAAACGGAGTCCAAATGGGATAAAAACGGACGGAGAATATTTTTGGAATATTTATGATTTTCGGGAGGAAAAATCAACGCGAGACGGTGCCCGAAGGGGCCACAAGGCAGGGGGCGCACCCTAGGGGGGCAGGCACGCCCCTGACCCTCGTGGGCACCCCGTAAGGCAGTTGACGCTCTTCTTTTGCCACAAGAAAGCTAATTTGAGGAGAAAAATCTGGGCAAAGGTTTCAATCCAATCGGAGTTACGGATCTCCGGATATAAAAGAAACGGTGAAAGGGCAGAATCAGAGAGCGCAGAAACAGAGAAAGACAGAGAGATAGATCCAATCTCGGAGGGGCTCTTGCCCCTCCCACACCATGGAGACCATGGACCAGAGGGGAAACCCTTCTCCCATCTAGGGAGAAGGTCAAGGAATAAGAAGAAGGGGGCCTCTCTCCCCCTTGCTTCCGGTGGGGCCGAAACGCCGTCGGGGGCCATCATCATCACCGCGATCTACACCAACACCTCTGCCATCTTCACCAACATCTCCATCACCTTCCCCCATCTATATTCAGCGGTCCACTCTCCCGCAACCTGTTGTACCCTCTACTTGAACATGGTGCTTTATGCTTCATATTATTATCCAATGATGTGTTGCCATCATATGATGTCTGAGTACATTTTCATTGTCCTATCGGTGATTGATGAATTGCTATGATTGGTTTAATTTGCTTGTGGTTATGTTGCTGTCCTATTGTGCCCTCCGTGCCGCGCAAGCGTGAGGGATTCCCACTGTAGGGTGTTCAATACGTTCATGATTCGCTTATAGTGGGTTGCTTGAGTGACAGAAGCATAAACCTGAGTAAGGGGGTTATGGCGTATGGGATAAAGGGGACTTGATACTTTAATGCTATGGTTGGGTTTTACCTTAATGATCTTTAGTAGTTGTGAATTCTTGCTAGAGTTCCAATCATAAGTGCATATGATCCAAGAGGAGAAAGTATGTTAGCTTATGCCTCTCCCACATAAAACTTGCTATCGGTCTAGTAAAGTAGTCAATTGCTTAGGGACAATTCCGCAATTCCTACCACCACTTTTCTACACTCGCTATATTTACTTTATTGCTTCTTTATCTAAACAGCCCCTACTTTTTATTTATGTGTTCTTTATTATCTTGCAAACCTATCCAACAACACCTACAAAGTCCTTCTAGTTTCATACTTGTTTTTGGTAAAACGAACGTTAAGCATGCGTAGAGTTCTATCGGTGGTCGATAGAACTTGAGGGAATATTTGTTCTACCTTTATCTCCTAGTTGGGTTCGACACTCTTACTTATCGAAAGAGGCTACAACTGATCCCCTACACTTGTGGGTCATCAAGACCTTTTTCTGGCGCTGTTGCCGGGGAGTCATAGCGTGGGGTGAATATCCTTGTGTGTGCTTGTTTGCTTTATCACTAAGTAGTTTTTATTTTCTGTTCTAAGTTGTTCTCTATCTTTAGTTATGGATATGGAACACGAAATACCAAAAAAAATAGGTGTATTTGCTACTCATGGAGATGAGGAACCTCCTAAAACCCTTGATGCTCATTATGTGAAAGATATTATGTACTACTTTGATAATCCCGAGAAAAACCCCATTCAATTATGTTATGGGAGACACGTTGGATAAACATGAATACTTTAGGGATTATCGCTTGACAAAAAAGGGAAACTATTATGGGATCAAATTTATATGTTGTATTGGTATGCTAGGCAACTATGCTTGAGATATGATTATACGTGTTGCTCTAGGATGAAGGCTCCACACCTTTCCTTTTCATGCAAATTTAATGATAATGAAACCTTGGCTTCTTATGCTAATGGTAGATATAATTACTATGATGTGGAACAAATAGAAGAATTCATTGCTTTTATGGGTGCTTATGAAATAGAATCTTTGTTTAAAACGTGTGAAAATCTTGATGATGCTGTTTACAGACCTGAAAATTTTTCCATACTTAAATATTTTTATGAGAATTATGAATACAATTCCGATATTGATGCATTTATTGAGAAAGTCTCTGCTGTCCAAGAAGAGACTAATATTTTGCAGGAGTCTATGGAAGAAGGAATTGATGAAACTGTGCGCTCATTGGATGAAAAAGATGATGAGGAGAGGGAAGAACAAAAGGACAAATAGTGGATTAGATACTCGTGCCCACCTTCTAATGAGAGTAACTCTTCAACTCATACATTGTTTAAGTCCCCTTCATGCTTACCGAAGGATGATTGCTATAATGATTGTTATGATCCTGTTGATTCTCTTGAAATATCCCTTTTTGATGATCCTTGCTATGTGATGACCCACAAGTGTAGGGGATCTATCATAGTCCTTTCGATAAGTAAGAGTGTCGAACCCAACTAGGAGCAGAAGGAAATGATAAGCAGTTTTTAGTAAGGTTTTCTCTGCAAGCACTGAAATAATAGGTGATAGATAGTTTTGTGATAAGATAAATAGTAACGAGCAAAAAGTAAATAAAGTAAATAAAGTGCAGCAAGGTGGCCCAATCCTTTATGTAGCAAAGGATAAGCCTGGACAAATTCTAATAATGAGGATGGAGCTCCCGAGGACACATTGGGAATTATCGTCAAGCTAGTTTTCATCATGTTCGTAAGATTCGTGTTCGGTACTTTGATAATTTGATATGTGGGTGGACCGGCACTTGGATACTGCCCTAACTTGGACAAGCATCCCACTTATGATTAACCCCTATTGCAAGCATCCGCAACTACAAAAAGGAGTATTAAGGTAAACCTAACCACAACATTAAACATATGGGTCCATATCAACCCCTAACGAAGCAACACATAAACTAGGGTTTAAGCTTCTGTCACTCTAGCAACCCATCATCTACTTATTACTTCCCTATGCCTTCCTCTAGGCCCAAATAATGGTGAAGTGTCATGTAGTCGACGTTCACATAACACCACTAGAGGAAAGACAACATACATCTCATCAAAATATCGAACGAATACCAAATTCACATGACTACTAATAGTAAGACTTCACCCATGTCCTCAGGAACAAACGTAACTACTCACAAAGCATATTCATGTTCATAATAATAGGAGTAATAATATGCATAAAGGATCTGAACATATGATCTTCCACCAAGTAAACCAATTAGCATCAACTACAAGGAGTAATCAACACTACTAGCAACCAACAGGTACCAATTTGTGGTTTTGATACAAGATTGGATACAAGAGATGAACTAGGGTTTTGAGAGGAGATGGTGCTGGTGAAGATGTTGATGGAGATTGACCCCCTCCCGATGAGAGGATCGTTGGTGATGACGTTGGTGATGATTTCCCCCTCCCGGCACAACAGCTCCGCCAGAGCCCTTGATTGATTCCGCCAAGGTTCCGCCTCGTGGCAGTGGAGTTTCATCCCGTAAGCTTGCCCATGATTTTTTCCAGGGTAAAAGTGATGATATAGCAAAAGATGGATGCTGGAGGCCCACCAGGGGGCCCAGGACATAGGTTTGCAATGTTTGCTCCTTTTCCAGCCAGAATTCCAGCTGTCGGCATTCCCCCTCTTCATGGTAAACCTTGTAAAATAAGAGAGAATATCCATAAGTATTGAGATATAGTGTGTAATGATAGCCCGTAATGTAATAAATATTGATATAAAAGCATGATGCAAAATGGACGTATCACTATGTTTGTGGCCAAGATGCCAATATGAATGATGCTTATGGAGATGAACTTGCTAAAGTTCCTTATGTTAAACATGAAATTCTTGCTATTGCAGCCAGGCATGATAGTCCTATTATCTTTTTAAATTCTCCCTACTACACTATATCGGAGAAATTTGCACTTATTAAGGATTATATCGATGGGTTGCCTTTTACCGTTGCACATGATAATTTTGATGAATGTAATATGTATGTGCTTGCTTGTCCTACTTGCAATTATTATGAGAGAGGAACTATATCTCCACCTCTCTATGTTTCCAATATGATAAAATTACAAGAAACTGCTTATACTATGCATTGGCCTTTACTTAGTGTGCATGAATTGTTCTTTTATGACATGCCGATGCATAGGAAGAGAGTTAGACTTTGTTGTTGCATGATATATGTTACTTTGTGCTCACTACTAAATCACAAATCATTGTTAATTAAAATTGGCTTTGATATACCTTGGGATCCGGGTGGAGCCATTACTTGAGCACTATATGCCTAGCTTAATGGCTTTAAAGAAAGCGCTGCCAGGGAGACAACCCGGAAGTTTTAGAGTGTCATTTATTTCTTTTGTTTGCTTTTATATAGTTTAAAAACAAAAAAATAAAGAGGGGAACCCAAAACTTTTCAAAAAGGAAAGTGAAAGTGAGAAAGACAAGCATTGTTGAAGTGGGAGAGCTCCTTGAACTTTGTTCATGCTCACAGAAACTTTGTGAATCTTGATTACAGAAACTTTTTATCAAAAATAATTATCCCCTTGTACAATTCCATTGTATTACAAAAATAATGTGCCTAGGTTTGCCTTTAGGATGTTTACAATGCTTGTTGGTTTGTGCGGTTCAGGACAGAAACTTTGGCTGTAGTGCGCGATTTTACATTTTCTTTACTGTAACATCAAATGGTTCTGATTCTTTTTGCACTGTCTTTATATAAAAATTGTTTATTTTTACTAATTTTTGTAGAATTTTTGGGGTACCATAAGTATGGTGAATGTTCAGATTGCTACAGACTGTTCTGTTTTTGACAGATTCTGTTTTTGATGCATAGTTTGCTTGTTTTGATGAAACTATCAATTTCTATCAGCGGATTAAGCCATGAAAAAGTTATATTACAATAGACACAATGCAAAAACAAAATATGAATTGGTTTGCAACAGTAATTAGAGTAGTGATTTGCTTTATTATACTAACGGGTCTTACCGAGTTTTCTATTGAAGTATTGTGTGGATAAAGTGTTTGATCAAGAAGGTCTCGATATGAGGAAAAGGAGGAGAGGCAAGGGCTCACTCATGGGGATTCCCAAGGCACCCCAAGTAAATATTCAAGGATACTCAAGCGTCTAAGCTTGGGGATGCCCCGGAAGGCATCCCCTCTTTCTTCAACAAGTATCGGTATGTTTTCGGATTCGTTTCGTTCATGCGATATGTGCAAGTCTTGGAGCGTCCTTTGCATTTAGTTTTCACTTTTCTTTTATGCACCATGCTGGTATGAGATAGTCCTTGGTTGATTTATAGAATGCTCATTGCACTTCACTTATATCTTTTGAGTATGGCTTTATAGAATGCTTCATGTGCTTCACTTATATCATTTGAAGTTTGGATTGCCTGTTTCTCTTCACATAGAAAACTGCCATTTGTAGAATGCCCTTTTGCTTCACTTATATTTGTTAGAGCGTGCACATATCTTTTGTAGAAAGAATTAAACTCTCTTGCTTCACTAATATTTATTTAGACAGATGACAGGAATTGGTCATTCATATGGTTAGTCATAAAATCCTACATAAACTTGTAGATCGCTGAATATGATATGTTTGATTCCTTGCAATAGTTTTGCGATATAAAGATGGTGATATTAGAGTCATGCTAGTGGGTAGTTGTGGATTGTAGAAATACTTGTGTTGAAGTTTGTGATTCCCGTAGCACGCACGTATGGTGAACCGTTATGTAACGAAGTTGGAGCATGAGGTATTTATTGATTGTCTTCCTTATGAGTGGCGGCCAGGGACGAGCGATAGTGTTTTCCTACCAATTATCCTCCTAGGAGCATGCACATAGTACTTTGTTTCGATAACTAATAGATTTTTGCAATAAGTATGTGAGTTCTTTATGACTAATGTTGAGTCCATCGATTATACGCACTCTCACCCTTCCATCATTGCTAGCCTCTTCGGTACCGTGCATTGCCCTTGCTCACCTCGAGATTTGATGCAAACTTCGCTGGTGCATCCAAACCCCGTGATATGATACGCTCTTTCACACATAAGCCTCCTTATATCTTCCTCAAAACAGCCACCATACCTACCTATCATGGCATTTCCATAGCCATTCCAAGATATATTGCCATGCAACTTCCATCATCATCATATACATGACTTGAGCATTCATTGTCATATTGTTTTGCATGATCGTAAGATAGCTAGCATGGTGTTTTCATGGCTTGTCCATTTTTTGATGTCATTGCTATGCTAGATCTTTGCACATCCCGTTACACCGCCGGAGGCATTCATATAGAGTCATATCTTTGTTCTAGTATCGAGTTGTAATATTGGGTTGTAAGTAAATAAAAAGTGTGATGATCATCATTATAGAGCATTACCCCATAAAAAAAGAGGCCAAAGAAGCCTAAATAAAAAAAGGGGGCCAAAGAAGCCCGCCAAAAAAAGAGGGGCAATGTTACTATCCTTTTACCACACTTGTGCTTCAGAGTAGCACCATGTTCTTCATATAGAGAGTCTCTTGAGTTATCACTTTCATATACTAGTGGGAATTTTCATTATACAACTTGGCTTGTATATTCCGATGATGGGCTTCCTCAAATACCCGAGGTCTTCATGAGCAAGCAAGTTGGATGCACACCCACTTAGTTTCCAGTTTGAGCTTTCATACACTTATAGCTCTTAGTGCATCTGTTGCATGGCAATCCCTACTCCTCGCATTGACATCAATTGATGGGCATCTCCATAGCGCGTCGAAGTGAGACATTCTCCTTTTTTGTCTTCTCCACATAACCCCCACCATCATATTCTATTCCACGTATGGTGCTATGTCCATGGCTCATGCTCATGTATTGCGTGAAAGTTGAAAAAGTTTGAGAATGTCAAAAGTATGAAACAATTGCTTAGCTTGTCATCGGGGTTGTGCATGATTTGAATATTTTGTGTGGTGAAGATGGAGCATAGCCACACTATATGATTTTGTAGGGATAACTTTCTTTGGCCATGTTGTTTTGAAAAGACATGATTGCTTTATTAGTACGCTTGAAGTATTATCATTTTTATGTCAAATGATAGACTATTGCTTTGAATCACTCGTGTCTTAATATTCATGCCATGATTAGACATATGATCAAGATTATGGTAGGTAGCATTCCACATCAAAAATTATCCTTTTTTTAACATTTACCTACTCGAGGACGAGCAGGAATTAAGCTTGGGGATGCTGATACGTCTCCGTCGTATCTATAATTTTTAATTGTTCCATGCCAATATTATTCAACTTTCATATACTTTTGGCAACTTTTTATAGTATTTTTGGGACTAACATATTGATCGAGTTCCTAGTGCCAGTTCCTGTTTGTTGCATGTTTTATGTTTCGCAGAAACCCCATATCAAACGGAGTCCAAACGGGATAAAAACGGACGGAGAATATTTTTGGAATATTTATGATTTTTGGGAGGAAAAATCAACGCGAGACGGTGCCCGAGGGGGCCACGAGGCATGGGGCGCGCCCCTGACCCTCGTGGGCACCCCGTAAGGCAGTTGACGCTCTTATTTTGCCGCAAGAAAGTTAATTTTCGGAGAAAAATCTGGGTGAAGGTTTCAATCCAATCGGAGTTACGGATCTCCGGATATAAAAGAAACGGTGAAAGGGCAGAATTAGAGAGCGCAGAAACAGAGAAAGACAGAGAGACAGATCCAATCTCGGAGGGCTCTCGCCCCTCCCACACCATGGAGACCATGGACCAGAGGGGAAACCCTTCTCCCGCTTAGGGAGAAGGTCAAGGAATAAGAAGAAGAAGGGGGGCTCTCTCCCCCTTGCTTCTGGTGGCGCCAGAACGCCGCCGGTAGCCATCATCATCACCGCGATCTACACCAACACCTCCGCCATCTTCACCAACATCTCCATCACCTTCCCCCATCTATATTCAGCGGTCCACTCTCCCGCAACCCGCTGTACCCTCTACTTGAACATGGTGCTTTATGCTTCATATTATTATCCAATGATGTGTTGCCATCCTATGATGTCTGAGTACATTTTCGTTGTCCTATCGATGATTGATGAATTGCTATGATTGGTTTAATTTGCTTGTGGTTATGTTGCTGTCCTATTGTGCCCTCTGTGTCGCGCAAGCGTGAGGGATTCCTGCTGTAGGGTGTTGCAATACGTTCATGATTCGCTTATAGTGGGTTGCTTGAGTGACAGAAGCATAAACCCGAGTAAGGGGGTTGTGGCGTATGGGATAAAGGGGACTTGATACTTTAATGATATGGTTGGGTTTTATCTTAATGATCTTTAGTAGTTGTGGATGCTTGCTAGAGTTCCAATCACAAGTGCATATGATCCAAGAAGAGAAAGTATGTTAGCTTATGCCTCTCCCACATAAAACTTGCTATCGGTCTAGTAAAGTAGTCAATTGCTTAGGGACAATTCCACAACTCCTACCACCACTTTTCTACACTCGCTATATTTACTTTATTGCTTCTTTATCTAAACAACCCTACTTTTTATTTATGTGTTCTTTATTATCTTGCAAACCTATCCAACAACACCTACAAAGTCCTTCTAGTTTCATACTGGTTTTAGGTAAAGCGAACGTTAAGCGTGCGTAGAGTTGTATCGATGGTCGCTAGAACTTGAGGGAATATTTGTTCTACCTTTAGCTCCTCGTTGGGTTCGACACTCTTACTTATCGAAAGAGGCTACAACTGATCCCCTACACTTGTGGGTTATCAGCTTGCACCCGTTATATGTGAACGTAGAGCTTATCACACCCGATCATCACATGGTGTCTTGGCACGAAGAACTGTAGCAATGGTGCATACTCAGGGAGAACACTTATACCTTGAAATTTAGTGAGGGGTCATCTTATAATGCTACCGCCGTACTAAGAAAAATAAGATGCATAAAAAGATTAACATCACATGCAATCAAAAATGTGTGACATGATATGGCCATCATCATCTTGTGCTCATGATCTCCATCACCGAAGCATCGTCATGATCTCCATCGTCACTGGCGCGACACCTTGGTCTCCATCATAGCATCGTTTTCGTCTCGTCAACTATTTCTTCTATGACTATCGCTACCGCTTAGTGATAAAGTAAAGCAATTACATGGCGATTGCATTGCATACAATAAAGCGACAACCATATGGCTCCTGCCAGTTGCCGATAACTCTGTTACAAAACATGATCATCTCATACAACAATTTATATCACATCATGTCTTGACCATATCACATCACAGCAAGCCCTGCAAAAACAAGTTAGACGTCCTCTACTTTGTTGTTGCAAATCTTACGTGGCTGCTACGGGCTTCTAGCAAGAACCGTTCTTACCTATGCATAAAAACCACACCGATTTTTCATCAAGTGTGTTGTTTTAACCTTCAACAAGGACCGGTCGTAGTCAAACTCGATTCAACTAAAGTTGGAGAAACATACACCGCCAGCCACCTTTGTGCAAAAGCACGTCGGTAGAACCAGTCTCATGAACGTGGTCATGTAATGTCGGTCCGGGCCGCTTCATCCAACAATACCGCCGAATCAAAGTAAGACGTTGGTGGTAAGCAGTATGACTATTATCGCCCACAACACTTTGTGTTCTACTCATGCATAAAACATCTACGCATAAACCTGGCTCGGATGCCAATGTTGGGAATGCGATAATTTCAAAAAAAATCCTATGATCACACCAGATCTATCTAGGAGATGCATAGCAACGAGATGGGAGAGTGTGTCCACGTACCCATGTAGACCGAAAGCGAAAGTGTTTAGTAACGCGGTTAATGTAGTCGAACGTCTTCGCGATCCAACCGATCCAAGTACCGAACATACGGCACCTCCGTGTTCAGCACACGTTCAGCTTGATGATGTCCCTCGTGATCTTGATCCAGTTGAGGGCGAGGGTGAGTTCCGTCAGCACGAAGGCGTGGCAACGGTGATGATGATGTTACCGGCGCAGGGCTTCGCCTAAGCACTATGGTGATATGATCAAGGTGTGTAACTGTGGAGGGGGGCAGCGCACACGGCTAAGGCAAAACTTGATGTGTCTTTGGAGTGCCCCTGCCCACGTATATAAAGGAGGGAGTGAGAGAGGCCGGCCCCCTATGGGTGCGCCAAGTGTATGGAGCCCTACTAGGACTTCCAAGTCCTAGTAGGAATCCCTTTCCTTTTCGGAGTAGGAGAGAAGGAAAGAGGGAAAGAGAGAGCGAGTAGGAAAGGGCCCCCTTCCCCTAGTCCAATTCGGACCCATGGGGGGGCACCTCACCTTTGGCCTGCCTCCTCTTTTCTCGTATAGCCCAATAAGGCCCATTACTTCTCCTAGTGACTTCCCGTAACTCCTCGGTACTCCGAAAAATATCCGAATCACTCGGAACCTTTCCGATGTCCGAATATAGCCTTCCAATATATCAATCTTTATGTCTCGACCATTTTGAGACTCCTCATCACATTTGTGATCTCATCCGGTACTCCGAACAAACTTCGGTCATCAAAACACATAACTCATAATACAAATCATCATGAGACGTTAAGCATGCGGACCCTACGGGTTCGAGAACTATGTAGACATGATTGAGACACATCTCCGATCAATAACCAATGGCGGAACCTGGATGCTCATATTGGCTCCTATATATTCTAAAAAGATCTTTATCGGTCAAACCGCATAACAACATACGTTGTTCCCTTTGTCATCGGTATATTACTTGCCCGAGATTCGATCATCGGTATCATCATACCTAGTTCAATCTCGTTACCGAAAGTCTCTTTACTCGTTCTGTAATGCTTCATCCCGCAACTAACTCATTAGTCACATTGCTTTCAAGGCTTATAGTGATGAGCATTACCGAGAGGCCCAGAGATACCTCTCCGATACACAGAGTGACAAATCCAAATCTTGATCTATGCCAACCCAACAAACACCTTCAGAGACACCTGTAGAGCATCTTTATAATCACCCAATTATGTTGTCATGTTTGATAGCACACAAGGTGTTCCTCAGGTATTCGGAAGTTGCATAATCTCATAGTCTGAGGAATGTGTATAAGTCATGAAGAAAGCAGTAGCAATGAAACTGTAACGATCATAATGCTAAGCTAACAGATGGGTCTTGTCCATCACACCATTCTCCTAATGATGTGATCCCGTTCATCAAATGACAACACATGTCTATGGTTAGGAAACATAACCATCTTTGATTAAAAAGCTAGTCTAGTAGAGGCACACTAGGGACACTATGTTTTGTCTATGTATTCACACATGTACCAAATTTTTGGTTAATACAATTCTAGCATGAATAATAAACATTTATCATGATATAAGAAAATAAATAATAACTTCATTATTGCCTCTAGGGCGTATTTCCCTCAGTGGGAGCTAGGGGAAAGTGAAGGAAGAGAGGATGGGGGACGGGAGGGGGAGGAAAAAGGTGGTATGTGGGTGCGGTTTAGCAGTAGCGCTGGGTCTAAAACGCGTTGCTGCTAATAAGATAGCAGTAGCACACTTCTGGGAGAGGCACTACTGCTAAGCGGGGTCCGCCATGTGGCCAGGTTCAAAATTAGCAGTAGCGACCTGCAAAAAAAAGCCCTGCTACTATTACATTAGTGTGGCGGGAACGGTCGGGAATTTTAGTAGTAGCGTGGCCCTGCCGAGCCGCGCTACCGCTAAGTCGGTAGCAGTAGCGCCTGTTTGGAGCCAGCGCTACTGCTACTTCTAAGATTCTATGTATAGGTTTTCCCTAGTAGTGGGTGTCCGAATACCCTCGTCCTATATATCAATCTTTACCTCTTGGCCATTTCAAGACTCCTCGTCATGTCCGTGATCTCATCCGGGACTCCGAACAACATTCGGTCACCAAATCACATAACTCATATAATATTATATCATCATCGAATGTTAAACGTGCGGACCCTACGGGTTCGAGAACTATGTAGACATGACCGAGACACCTCTCCGGTCAATAAACAATAGAGAAATCTGGATGCCCATATTGGCTCCTACATATTCTATGAAGATCTTTATCGGTCGAACCGTAATGACAACATATGTAATTCCCTTTGTCCATCAGTATGTTACTTGCCCGAGATTCGATTGTCGGTATCTTCATACCTAGTTCAATCTCGTTATCGGCAAGTCTCTTTACTCGTTCCATAATACATCACCTCGTGACTAACTCCTTAGTCATTTGCTTGCAAGCTTATGACGTGTATTACCGAGAGGGCCCAGATATACCTCTCTGATACTCCGAGTGACAAATCCTAATCTCGATCTATGCCAACTCAAACACCCTCGGAGATACCTGTAGAGCATATTTACAATCACCCAATTACTTGTGACGTTTGATAGCACACAAGGTATTCCTCTGGTATCCGGGAGTTGCATAATCTCATAGTCGAAGGAATATGTATTTGACATGAAGAAAGCAATAGCAATAAAACTGAACGATCATTAGGCTAAGCTAACAGATGGGTCTTGTCCATCACATCATTCTCCTAATAATGTGATCCCGTTATCAAATGACAACACATGTCCATGGTTAGGAAACCTTAACCATCTTTGATCAACGAGCTAGTCTAGTAGAGGCTTACTAGGGACACGATATATGTTTATGTATTCACACATGTATTTAAGTTTCTGATCAATAAAATTCTAGCATGAATCATAAACCTTTATCATGAATAAGGAAATATAAAATAAAAACTTTATTATTGCCTCTAGGGCATATTTCCTTCACTAATGATGTAGAAGAGGGAGACAGGCCGATGTAGTGAGGACAGCAAGGGCGAGCAAGCTGACAAAGAGGCCCAAGAGGGCGCCGGACAGGGAGCACAAGGGGAGAAAACATCCACAGTTGCAGCCCAAAAAGAAGGCACACTACTAGGAAAACCCTTATAGATATAAGTTTACCAGTAGCGTTTGTTTGTGACCCAACGCTACTAGTACTTAGTAGTAGCGCTAGCTAGAAAGAGCGCTACTGGTATATGTTAGCAGCAGCGCTTGTTTCCTAAACACACGCTACTACTAAGTGTAACACACCACAATATCTGATCACAAAATATTAGCAGCGCTCGTCGCCCAACCAGCGCTACTGTTAGTTTTTGATCTATAGCGCTTGTTGCTATAAACACGCTACTGCTATTTTTTCTATCTATAAAATTTTACCAGTAGCGTGTTATTTTGGCCCGCGCTATAGGTAGTGCACCACCAGCCGTAGATATTTTGCAAGCTGCCATAGCAGTAGCGTGCATTGGAGACCCACGCTACTGCTATGCCCGCTAGCCACCTACCACCTTTCCCCTCCTTCCTCCCCTTTCTTCTTCCTCCCCCCTTCCCTTTCTTCCCCTTTCCTTGCACCTTGCTTGTTCCAATGCTCCCGCTCCACCACCCCTCCATTAGAGCCCTCCCTTCCCCTCTTCTTTGCCCTTCCATCACCCCCCTCTTCTTTGCCCCTCCACCACACCCCTCTTCTCTACCCTCCACCACCACCCCCTCCATTAATGCCCTCCCTCCC
>NC_057795.1:672161360-672165765 GCF_018294505.1 Triticum aestivum | reverse complement strand
ATAGAAAGGTGCTCGATATCCCTCTCGACACATAGGTGAGCAAAAAAAGTGTTTGTGTGGATAGGACTAAAACCATATATATATATATATATATATATATATATATATATGGGTGATATGAGAATATACCGAATTGTGTGTGGCATAATTTGAGTTGCCTACATTGTGTATTTGATGAAATAATGTGGGTGACGTTAGTTGCTTATGTTTTGCCGAAATGTCGATTCAATTCCGTTTCGGTGAATTTCGGGCATGCAAACTCAATATGTCCTATGTTTAGGGAAGGTCATGCCAAATTTTTGTATGAATTTGATCCATGCATGCATATATACGTGGTTATAATATTTGCTCCTCCCGAGGTGATCATAAAGGTCAATGGAAGGATGGTGGAAAGATACTGGCAATCCGCTATGGATGACATGTATGAAAAAACACTGAGGGGTGTTTTATTTCCGTGTCGAAAATGCAAAGGAAGTGTCAGGCTCGACCCCTTTGAGGGTGGTAAATTCAAGGCGCACCTGCTCATGCATGGTTTCATGCATGGCCATACTCGGTGGATAAGTGAAGAAGAAGATGATGATGATGATGATGAGGACGTCGACGGGGCAGGAAATAACGACATGGGGCCACCAGACGAAGAGATAACTGATTATGTGCCCGAAGAGGAAGACGGCCTCAGAAATGTCGATGGCGAAGAGGCAGTTCAAGGCGGAGAAGACGTGGACACGCCACCGTATTCGTCGCTACTAAGTTCAGCCATGCGGGACCCGCATGTTCGAGACCTGCTTCGCAAGAAGACGACTAAAGATAGAGCTGCTTCTAGAGAGGAGGCCAAACTGGCGCAACTGGAGGTAGACTCGATGACTCCTTTGTATGATGGTTGCAATAATCCCGAGGTGACCCGCTTGAGTTTCACACTAGAACTTCTAAAGATGAAGGCAAAAAAGAAATGGACAGATACAAGCCTGGATGAGCTTCTGAAGTACCTAAAGAAGGTTCTTCCCGCGGGAAGCCTGTATCCTACTAGTGTTGAGGAGGCAAAGAAAATTGTGTGCCCTCTTGATCTGCCACATATTAGATATCACGCATGCATCAATGATTGCATCGTATATCGGAACGAGCACGCGGAAAAAACCATCTGTCCAAAGTGCAATGCTTCATGATATAAAAAGGCCGGAAAGAAAGCTCCATAGAAAGTTGTATGGTACTTTCCGATCACTCCGCGTCTACAGCGGTATTTCGTACATCATAAGGAAGCAAAGCTTATGCGTTGGCACGCAGAGAGGGTGAAGCCAGATGACGGAGATGAAGCGAAGCTGAGACACCTCGCAGATGCTAGCCAGTGGAGAGCATTAAATGCTGAATTTGAATTTTTTGCAAATTATCCAAGGAACATCGTGCTTGGCGCTAGTAGTGATGGCATGAATCCATTTGGCAACCAGAACACCAATCATAGCACATGGCCCGTGTTTGTATGGATGTACAACCTCCCCCCTGGTTGTGCATGAAGGAAAAATACATATACATGGCTATGCTTATTCGAGGGCCGAGACAACCGGGAAATGATATAAATCTGTATCTCGGGTTACTGGAAGAGGAGTTACAGACCTTATGGACAACGCCTGCCAAGACATGGGATGCAAGCAAAGGAGAGTATTTCTACATGAGAGCCGCGCTGATCACGACAGTGTAGGACTATCTCGGTTATGGCTATCTCTCCAGCCAGGTGTGCCACGGATATTGCGGATGCACGAGGTGCATGGATGATACAACTTCTCAGCAGCTATCGAAAGATGGTGGGTCTTCGAAAATCATGTACATGGGGCATCGAAGATGGCTCGAGAAGGATGACCCATGGAGAAAGCGTGGAGATCTATTCAATGGTAAGGCTGAGCATCGAGGTCCTCCACGTAAGCATAGCGGTGCAGAAATATATGAGTTATTGAAGAACTAGGAGGAGTGCCCCTTGCTGGGAAAGACGAAGAAAAAGGCGCCGGAGCCCCTGCTGAAGATATGGAAGATGAGATCTGTTTTTTGGGACTTGGAATACTGGCCCATACTCGACACGCCTCATAGCCTCGATCAAATGCATATCACAAAAAATATCCTTGAGAGTTTGCTTGGAACATTGACGAACATGACGGAGAGGACCAAGGATGAGCCGAAGGCAAGAAAAGACTTAGAATTTTTGAAAATCAGGAAAGATCTTCAAATGCCCGGTAAAAGGTCGTCAGAGGAGACCGAGACGGAGACGGAGACGGAAGATAGGGGCAAAAAAGTAAACAAGAAGGAAGAACAATATTGCCCCCCCCCCTCTTGCTTCACCTTAGATCCGAAGGAGGTCGATCAATTGTTCAAGTGCCTTGCCGGAATCGAAGTTAGTTCCGGATACTGTGGGAAGATAAGCAGATATCTGGACACTAAGAAAAAAAGGTTCTGTGGGATGAAGTCTCACGACTGTCATGTGATGATGACGCAGTTACTCCCGGTTGCACTTAGAGGGATTATGGACACACATGTGCGTGAGACGCTTACTGACCTATGCCACTTTTTTGATGCTATCTCTCGAAAGTCGATCAGTGTGAAGCAACTCCATAGGCTACAGGAAGAGATCGTTGTCATACTAAATGAGCTAGAGATGTACTTCCCGCCCACGTTCTTTGATGTCATGGTGCATCTATGTGTCCACATCGTGGACGACATCATCGACCTAGGGCCGACATTCCTGCATAGTATGATGCTGTTCGAGAGGATGAATGGGGTAATCAGAGGATTAGTTCGTAACATGTCCCGTCCAGATGGAAGCATAGCCCAGGGATATCTGACCAAAGACTGCATCTCTTTCTATGAGAGTTATCTGACCAAAGACCCTATTGTTGGTTTGCCCGTCAACAAGCACTGTGGAAGGCTTGAAGGCGAAGGTCACACCAACGGTCATAGGGATGTGAATGTGTTACGCTCGGGCCGACAAAACGACCTTGACAGGGCAAACTTAGTAGTGCTACAACACCTAGATGTGCTAGAAGATTTCGTGATACTGCACAAAGAGACCATCGCAAAGAAGTACCGTGACCGTGGGGTACACAGGACGGACGCTGAAGTTATTAGAGAGCACAACTCCACTTTCTTGCGTTGGTTCAAAGAGCGAGTTCTGGCTAATCCCCCGGACGAGGGTTATCCGAACGGAACACTCATATATGACTTAGCACATGGCCCCTCAACCAACCTCGCGACTTATCAAGCATACGATATCAACGGATACACGTTCTACACGGAGGAGAAAGATAAAAACAATGATGACCAAAACTCAGGGGTGACGATGGAAGCCATGACCGGGAGTGTAACTGAAAGATATTACGGAAGGGTCGAAGAGATATGGGAGCTTAACTACTCTGGATTGCATAACGCGATGATGTTCCGTGTCAGATGGGCTAAAAATGTACACAGAGAAAACCGACATTTCACTACCATGTGTATACCCGACTCCGATGATAGCGGTACCGTCAATGCCATCACCAAAAATGAGCCATGGGTACACGCTAGACACGTGACACAATGTTTCTTCATAACTGATCCGATCAATCCCAGCCGTGTTGTCGTGAGGAGAAGCAAAAGGAGCATCGCCGGAATGGATGGAGTCGCCAACGAGGAAGACTATGACCAGTACGGTGATCCAATGAAGGAAGATGATGCTGATGACGACGAAACATATGTCAAAAGAAGAACTAAGACTACATTACCTACGAAAGATCGTAATCCCTGGAGAAGGAAAAGTCACGACCATGGGCTCAATTATTCGACAACGAACAAAAGAGGGAAGAAGATCAGTCTGAAGCGTCGTCGTCGCCCAAGCTGGCAAACTAATCCCAAAGTTTGTGTGTGTCTAGCTATTTTGTATACCGCCAATGACGTAAGATATATATTATACTAATTATTATCCGGAGGGTAACAATGGTATATATTATACTAATTATTATCCGGAGGGTAACAATGGTATATTGCAAAATGAAAGAAAAAGAAAAAGAAAAGTGCAAATGAAAGAAAAAGAAAAAGAAAAAGAAAGAAAGTTTTGCAAAATAAAAAAAGAAAAATAAAAATAAAAAAATAAAAAGAAAAAAAGAGTTATCAGTAGCACGTTTTATCCAGGAAGCGCTATAGCTAAGAAAAAGGAAAATAAAAAATAAATAAAGAAAAGAAGTAGCAGTAGCGCGTTTTCGCTGGACCGGCGCTATAGCTAAGAAAAAGGAAAATAAAAAATAAATAAAGAAAAGAAGTAGCAGTAGCGCGTTTTTGATGGACCAGCGCTATAGCTAAGTTAGCTATAGCGCGTTTTGCCAACACGCGCTATAGCTAAGTTAGCTATAGCACCGGTCCGCTCGATCCCCTCTGACTCTCGCTCACTCGC